>NW_026000026.1:82579405-82581343 GCF_001458135.2 Marmota marmota marmota
TTTTTTTTTTTTTTTTTTTTTTTTTTTTTTTTTTTTTTTTTTTTTTTTTTTTTTTTTTTTTTTTTTTTGAGATTACAGAAACCTTTGGATTGACAACCTGCCAAATCTTTTAAGGGAAGAAGTCCTGATCAAATAAGGGAAGGAGTCCTGACCAACCTAGAGGGTAGGAAGAATTAATATCTTAGGGTGGAAAATACATTTCACTGTTTTATATTTTATTCTTGTTAAGAATATTTAACTTGTGGAACTTATTGAAAATGCACATTCCAGAGTACTCTATCTTACTTCTTTAAAAATAGATGGAGGAATTATATAAAATAATGAAGTGATGGGTCAATTATATCCATTGCTAAGATTCTAAACATTGAGATAACTTGGTGTCAGCACTTTTCCACAGAAATGTGATGGTGGGTTCAAAATGGAAGGTCATATCCCACTTAAGTGAGGAGAAAGAATAAAAAGAAATGGTGTCATTCAGGCAGTGAGTCAGCACCAAAAATGTAAGAAACAATGCCTAACCTATTTCTTTTACTTTTCAGCATAGGAGTTCTTATTGTTAATAGAGTGTGGAAAATAGAAATTTTGGCCTAGGTACACCGATATATTAATCCTATGCTTTGTGAACCTGAGTTTGTGTGAAGATACATAGTATTTCAAAATAGATTGAATAAGTGAAGATTCAACTTAGTCAATTTATCACCTAAAAAACTTGCCTTTTTTTTAAATTCCCAACAGTACATTTTCTCATATTCTTATCTTCTTCCCAAGTAGATAACTGGGTCTGGAGCTTAGAAATAAAATTGCTCCATTCTCTATCTGAAAGAGCTTATAACAATATTGCATAAACTTTCTGTCTCCGGAGACTTGTTCATGAGTAAGTTTCTGAAGCTACACTGAAAAGCTCATCCATATGTGTTTCAGTCATAACTTCTTTGTTCTACAGCACATGGGGGAGCAAGCCTGTGATGGTCATATTTTATCCTAGGTGCCTCCAATTGAGACTATAGGTCAGTAGTTCTCCCAGAGGGGACACTCCTGTCCCTTCCAAAGGCTTAGGAGCTTTGGGGAATGTTGCTCACACCACCACGGGTCTTTCTTATAAAATCTTCTCTTGGCTCACATCTAAGTACCCAAAGCACTCATAAATCATGCTGAATGAGAAACTAACATTCTGTTCACTATCCTCATGAGTACCTTCTTGCTGTTGGTAATGTGCAGAAGGTGGGAATCTGGCCAATACTGAAATAGATCACCTTCTAGGAACGCCATGATTCTGTGTGGTTTAAAGTGATATAGTTGGGAGATGTTCTACATTTTGTTATATGATTTAAAATTATACATTTAACATGATCAGGAAATAAATTACTGGTCATAGTATCCTACATACTCTGGGTATACATTTTTATTGTTATCAATAAAGCTCAATAAAAATCTTTGAAAGAGTCATTAGAAACCAATATTTATGAAACACATGGAAGACAAGACAAGTGTGATGAATAACAAGGGAACCATCAGAAAACAAATGGTGTTACGGAATTCCAAAGGCAAGAAGGTGTACATTGTTTTAGTATAAACAGGTTCTAAGCACAACATTGCAATAGTAGTGTGTGTCTCTTTTCTCACAGAAAGAGAGATGAAATGAGACAAGGAAAGTACTTTTGACAGTAAAGGACATAAGAGGTACTTCTTGGTACTGAACAGGAAGTGACCATGTCTGGACACCAGGAAGAATTTTCATATGTACTGATTAGACAATGAACAATTATGTGTTTCCTCTTTCTCATTACTATAAATCTTCATCCATGGGTCAACAAACTTCACATGTGTCAATTCATTTTTTTTAAATTGCTTAAGTCAAATTGTGTGTGTATATATATATATATATATATATATATATATATATATATATATATATATATATAAAAATATATATATATA
>NW_026000026.1:82585829-82593372 GCF_001458135.2 Marmota marmota marmota
TCTCTCTCTCTCTCTCTCTCTCTCTCTCTCTCTCTCTCTCTCTCTCTCTCTCCTCCTCCTCCTCCTCCTCCTCCTCCTCCCTCCTTCCCAAAGCCATGTTCCCATCTACTTTTCTCTGCCACATCTTTCCACCATGATGCTCTGTCTCTCCTTGGGCCCTGACTAAAAGAGTAAGCCATCTGTGAACTGACTGAGACCTCTTACGCCAAGAGTCCTAAAGTAAACTTTTCCTCCTCTTTTTGTTCTTGTCGGGTCTTTTGGTCACAATAGAAAAAAAAAAAAAAGCTGACTAAATCACTAGGCCTCAGACAAATGTAAGAAAGGGTAGCAGACCTGAAGGTCTTGCTCTACTAGGATGCAGAAGATACAGGCTATGTAGGTGCCAATGGCACGGGCATGTGAGAGGGGATAGCAAACAGAGTGAAGATGCCAAGGAAATAGACCAGGGTGAGGGACTCTCTGTACATAGGAGTAAACAAGAGCCAAGACTGAAGACCAAATAATTCACCCCAGCTGCCTTGAACTGAGATGATGCTACAGAGAGAAAACAAATTAGGAGAAGTTCCAGAACAGATTTTACCCAGGATTGTCCAAGTGTACCCTTTCTTATATGAAAAAAGATGTTCAGAAGAGAACAAAGGTAATTGGTATAATACTAATAAACTACATATTTTTGCCTTCCTGTGCTGTGCAGTCTGAAACTGCTGTAATTACTAATGACTGACTTCAGATGAACATCCTTTCATCTAAAACATTATCTAATTTATGTTAAAATGAAATAGTTTTCTATGTCTAAATGAGTAGAGAGGAAGCATTGTTAACATACAAATTGTTCAGTGAGATAAAAAAAAATTAAAATTCACTGATTTTATAAGATTAGGAAAAGATCTAAACTTTCTTGGAAAATAAACAAATTTTAATTTTCTTTTAATGCAGAGGATACGTATCTTAAACAATGACTAAATTCACATGAAATAGTGCAGTCTTCCTAAGCCTTTGGATAACTTACTTTATAGTGTACTAAAAATTTGGTGCTTCAAATTAATTTAGTGGAGGCTACAACTGGGTCAACATTTTGAACAATTAATCAACAGAACCATTAAGGTCATTTTTAGCTTTTCGGGTTTGGATCCAGAATCTCTGAATGATGATTCATCCTGACCCAACTTTATATTTCCTTCACCTTGACCCTACACTTGAAATCAATCCCTACATGTTTCCCCACTTTCTGAGAAAGTCATTATTTTGTGTATATCAGATGTCATCACAGATCCTCCTTTGTGTTTCACCCTCTGAGGTCTACAATTCTTGGGTTAGTTGTAGATTTAGAAGCAATAAAAGGGGAGTAGGTCCTGAGGAATACCAGTGATACCATGTCTAATCAACACCTCAGGGGAAGCTGTTACAGATTCTTTGACAAGCAGAGACTAACCTCACACAGGGGTTAAAAGGAGACTTGGCAGAATTTTAAGGTCAAAAGTTCTCAACTTCTTGGAATCTTCTGTCCCAATTTTACGGGTTCTACTCCAACCATACCAATGGCCTAACTTTAACAAAAAAATGCACTATAGAACTGAAAATTCAATTTGCATTTGGAATTCGACCACCCACAAGATCAGATGTTGTGTTCAGTTTTCAGAAATATCTACCTTATGGCTACAAAAAAGTAAGTTAACTGGAGGAGAATTATTGAAGCTTTCAGGTCCCTTATGAAGATCTTAAGCTTCAAATTCAGGGTCCTGAGTTCATTATTTCCTTTCCCAT
Source organism: Marmota marmota marmota (assembly GCF_001458135.2). Classification (NCBI taxonomy): domain Eukaryota; kingdom Metazoa; phylum Chordata; class Mammalia; order Rodentia; family Sciuridae; genus Marmota; species Marmota marmota. The sequence goes on from NW_026000026.1 coordinate 82,587,594, forward strand.
ATTTCTGCAGCATAAACAATCAACTTCATTATGCTTTTTATTTTGAATAAAGGGTTCAGTGGCAGCAATTACTAGGCCACCCAGATTCTTGCTGTCTATAGGAACTGATGACTGTTTTGAATAGATGGAAATTTGAATAACAGTTTTGCTGCTGCATGGCATGGCTGGTCAGTGTTCACTTTATTCCTGTAAAGCTAGCTCATACTGTTAAATCTAATAATACAAGAACTTTCAATCTAGAAGACTGAAAACCATTTCAGAGAATTCAAGATAGAGTCCATTCCTCTGGAACCACTTTTGGTATCACACTCTGTACCTGTTAGGCTTCCAACAGTGAAGCAGGATATGTGGATTTGAATAGAGTTGTAGTAAATAAATTGTACATGTAGATGCAGATTTAGACATGTGGAGTTGTATAGGTTGAGATACGGATGAATTAAGGTATTTGCTAAAAGAATTTGACCTTATACAATTTTAGGAGCTCATTTCTGTCTGTGAGACTATTGTCTGCATCTGATGCTGGAGCTGAAGTCTGAAGGGCAGGCAATCAGGAAGGAAAGATGGATGTACTAAAGGCAAGAACCACAGGGTGTGACCCCCAAACGATCCATGGAACATAAGAGAATGAACTGAAACACATTTCAGCTCTCGATACCTCTGACCTTGATGGTATGCACCTACTGCCAGAGAGGCTGTTACAATTGCCCTTCATCATTGAACCTACCCTATACCTGACTCAGAAATTAGGGCCATCAGGGGAAGGTGGAGCAGTTCCACGCTTGACTGCTGTCTCTTTTGCACAAGATAAGGCAGCAGTCAAGCTATAATGTGTGAGCTATAAAACAGCTGCTGCTTCATTTCCACCCTTCTAATTTTGCACAAGAATGTTTTTTTGACCAACTATAATTAGAAACAGAGGAACGAAAAATATGGGAAATGCTGTTGAGCCTACCTAAACTGATGCTACCAAACACTCCCATGTCTTCACTGACTCCTGAGAGAAGATGTTGAAATCTTCCACTAGAGTGGTGAACATATCTACTTCCCCTTAGAGCATAATCATTTTTGCTTCATATACTTTGGATATTTATTTTGAGGTATATGCAAATTTTAGACTGTTTTGTCTCTTTGGAGAATTTATCCATTTATCATTATATAATGTCCTTCTTTTTCCTTGATAATATTTCTTTTCTAAAGTCTACTTTGTACAATATTGCATAGCTACCCTACCTTTCTCGTGGTTAATGTTTGGAGAGTATAATATTTTCTCTTTAATCTTCATGTTTAAAGTGAATTTCTTACACAGCATGTAACTGTACTGTGCTATTTAAAATAAAATCTGACAATCTTTGTTTTTAACTATTTTTAAAGGTTATTGTTGTTGCTTTTAAAATTGTATTTTTTAAGAGTTTCAGTTTAGCCCTGTTTATGTTAAATAAGGCTACTAATCTGGCTGAATTAAAATCTACTATGTCCCCTGTGTTTCTCCTTTGCTAGAAAAGCAATAAAACTTTTTTTTTCTTTTTTTCTCAAAATCTTGCCTTCATTATTGGATTGGCATTGGGAATGAGGACCCAGCTTTTGGTAACACTTTTGTGTTAAATGAGTATGTTTATGCTCCTGTTATAGCCTAGTCAGTAAGCATCATAGACTATAGGATACAAATCAATAAGATAAGGTAGAATTATAGGATAAGTAGTGTTAAACTATTCTAGTTATAAATTAAGAATTTAGCCTAAGTGACTCCATCTTAAAAGAAACTATCTTGATTGGAGTGGGCAATTAATCCAATTAAGAAACTTTAATTGTTGCAACCCCTGCCCAACTGTAAATGTCAACACTGCCCCCCCCCCCAAGGAAAAATCCCTAGGGACTTCAGACAGACACTTGTAACACTGTAGTTGCCTGCTTAACTGCTAAATTTAGCTTCTGTAACAGAGCTTGCTTTGCACAATTACAGACCCCTGCGCAGGGTGGAAGTGGTTTTATTTTAAAAGGCTTGTGTGCACAGAGGTGGACATTGCACCCTGAACAGCATCTTGCTGAGGGGCAGTCACCAGCTGGCTAATGAAGACTCCAATTTGGACAAAATTTGGACTGAGAGTGTTTACTGAGCAATCAGCCCCACAACACTCCCATTTTGCCTTCTCTATTGATTTATTACTCATATCTCCTTGTTGTGTGTAAAATTTTTGTGTAAATTTTGTTTAAACTGATTGCCCTAGATTTTGCATTATGTATTTTATTTTTATCTATATTTCAAGTGTAGAGAATTTATAATAATATATTCCTAACTGTCCTGTCATTATCTCATTGTTATTACTTTTACATGTTGTGTAAACACAATATATTGCTACTATTTTTATTTAAATTTTAATTTTTTAGATAATTAAAACTGAAAAAAAATTATCTTACCTTCATCTATTTAATTTCCAGGACTTTTTACTCCTTTGTGTAGAGCCAAATTGCTGTGGATATAACATACCTTCTGCTTGAAGAATTTCTTTTGATATTTCTTATAGAGTGGATCTGCTGGCAATTAAGTCTGAACATTTGGCCTAGAAACCCTTTATTTCCTTTTCATTTTTGAAAGGCATTTTCTCTCTTTGAAACTATGGCTTGATACCCTTTTTTCCCAGCACTCTGAGAAGGTCACTGTGTTGCCTTCTAGTTCACAGGGTATCTGCGATAAGCTCTGCTGTGATTCTAACCTATAATGTGTCTTTGCTCTCTGGCTGCAGTCAAGATTTTCTCTTAATCTTTTTTTCCATGAAGTTTGACTATGATGTGGTAGGTATGGGTTTTGTCATTTTTTTCTGTTTGGGATACATTTAGTTTCTTAGATTTGTCACAGTGGTTATGGTGTACATGACAGGGGTGGTAATGTTTATGAAGATATTTTGTTATGAGTTTTAGAAAATTCTTGGCCATTATTTATTCAAGATTTTTCCTCCCACAAATTCTTCTCATCAACTTCTGGATATCTAATTATGCACATATGAAACTGATTTTTTCCCACAGCAATTCAGTGCTCTGTTCTTTTCTTTCTTTCTTTCTTTCTTTCTTTCTTTCTTTCTTTCTTTCTTTCTTTCTTTCTTTCTTTCTTTCTTTCTTTCTTTCTCTTTCTTTCTCCCCCCTCCCCCTCTCCTTTCTTTCTTTCTTTCTTTCTTTCTTTCTTTCTTTCTTTCTTTCTTTCTTTCTTTCTTTCTTTCTTTCTTTCTTTCTTTCTTTCTTTCTTTCTTTCTTTCTTTCTTTCTTTCTTTCTTTCTTTCTTTCTTTCTTTCTTTCTTTCTTTCTTTCTTTCTTTCTTTCTTTCTTTCTTTCTTTCTTTNCTCCTCTTCCTTCTTTTTATAGGGTGAATACCTTCTATTGACCTATCTTCAAGTTCTTATTCTTTCCTGCCCTGTCTCATATATATTGATGTTTTCAACAGAAACATTGTTCATCTTTATTACTGTGTTTTCATTTCTATAATCAATTCTTTATTATAATAAGTTTTCATCTCTGTTGGAATTACCCATCTGATCTTGCATGTTGTTTACCTTTTCCATGAAAGCATTTTAGTTGTTAATTATAGTCAAATTTCTTCCCTGATAGTTTCAGCATCTGTTCCATATCTTATTTTAATGATCACTGTGTTTCCAGAGAATGTGATAATTTTCTTCTTTTCTCTCTAGTTCATAAACTTTTGTTGAAATGCTAGACATCTTGTGTAGGGAAACAAGTTGAGAAAAACAGTTTTTATATGTGAAAATTGGCCTGTCTTTCCTTTTTTCAGTACTTTCATGTGGAAATTTAAGTTAATGGAGTCAGGGAATTGGCTGGATTTGAGGTTTGAGGTTGTTTCCTTCAGTACAACCTCAATAGTCTTTATATTTCTTCTGGTAGGTACATACTTTTCCTTAGATTTTGGGGCAGTTGATTGCTCTGTGATCTCATGTTTCCAAAGAGTTCATTAAAACTTGTGTATTTATAATTTTCCCCTCTTTTTGCATTCTACCTATAGTAACAACACCGTTTTTAGCTCTCCAGATTCCCAAGTGGAATCTGTAAACTGGCATTGTATTTTCATTGTAAAATGTGTTTATACTCTGCATCATCTCCAGTTTACTGCAGACTGTAATATTTTTTTCTGATATGACATTTTATCATTTTGTAGAACCGTATTACCATATTGGACTCTGCAAATGTTTGAAATTTTGACTCCGGCTTTACAAACTTCAGAAGTCTTTGGTTAATACTGATTCTAAGTAAGCAATTTTGGAATTGTTTCATCAGGTATTATCCAGTTTTTCCTTAAATATTGACTATAAAGAACACTTTGCTGAGGGAAAAAAAAATCTCTTTTTTTTTTCCCTACAACTAAAATTCTCACTACTTGAAGTGCCACTGTTTTTGTCCATTGTGCTGCTATAACAAAACACCTGAGACTGAGTAATTTGTAAACAATGAAATGTATTTCTCAATGTTCTGGAGGCCAGAGTGTTCAAGATCATGGTACTGTCAGTTTCAGTGTCTGGTAAGGGCCTGTTCTCTGATTTCAAGATGGTACATTGTAGCTGCCCTTTCATGGCAGAAGGCAGAGAGGCAAAAAGGCAAACATGCTGAACTCCTTACAATAAGGATTCCTAATTCCATTTATGAGGTCAGAAGCCCTCATGATGTAATCACTTCCTAAAGTTCCCACCTCTTAATATTGTTGCTTTGACAATTAGTTTTTAACTTATAATTTTGGGGAGAACAGATACATTTAAAACATGATAACCATGGTTTTAAATTCATATTTTCAGAAACCTTAATCAATATATTATCAGTTATCATCACATGAGTAAAAGGAAAGTTCCTGAAAGGTTGGAGCTAAGTAAAGGTAAATTTTGAGACCTAGAATAGATTTAAGATGGAAATGGAGCATACAGCATGGCATACCTGGTATGTGAGGAAGAATAAAATACACAATGAAGATATGAATGTTGGGTGCAGGATGAAGTAAGGAAATAGATGTCAAAAAAACTAATAAGGGCAATGAAAGGAATTGATCCATGGCAAGTTTGGGAGTGAAGGAAATGATTACCAAACAGACAAAACCAGTTTTACCTTATTTTTTTCCTTAGGGACAGAACTAGATGTCACTATCAATTTATTACACCTCATATCCATTGGTCTAATGAGGGTATGGACATACTCAGAAAAACCATCGGGTACAGGAGAACAGAGATTTAAACTACTCACTATCCTTTTTCTAAAGTCAGTGTATGTTTATTTATGGAATTTCACATGTTGTGATTCCTTCTACTGCCTATCAAGTTTACCTTAAAAAAACAAACAAGGAGCTGGGGTTGTGGCTCAGCAATAGAGCACTCGCCTAGCACGTGCAAGGTGCTGGTTTCGATCCTTAGCACCACATAAAAATAAATAAATGAAATAAAGGTATTATGTTCAACTACAACTAATAAAATAAAATAAAATAAAAGTCCAAGGGGGAAAAAAGGTCACCTTTATTCTTCTAGAGCCTGAGTCAAGATTTACCTTCAAGACAGGTCTTTTTTTGTTTATTTAGTTTTTTCTTTACTTTTTAAGAATTTTATTGGTGCTGTATAATGGTACATAACAGTGCAATATATTGGAGCCCATGCTTCATCCACAGCTATCTTGTTGGCCCACCAATTATTTTATCTGGGCTTCTTTGATCTCTACTGAAATATATATATATAGTCATAGATATATATAGATATATATTGTCATTATATATATATATATATATATATATATATATATATAT
>NW_026000026.1:82593378-82632211 GCF_001458135.2 Marmota marmota marmota
CCTACTCCCCTGTGTGCCTTGAGAGAGCCTGACCACTCCGTCTCTCATATATATATATATATATATATATATATATATTGTCATTATAATGACATTATAATGACAATAACCCCCAAAATGCCACTCCTCTCATTTTCAGGATCTGATTTTTTTTTTCCTCAAACAATTTACCTTAGGGTAAAGTTGAATTCTAAAAAGCATATGGGTATTGTAGAAAATGAGCTAACACGTGTTCCTCCTTAATCATTTGTAATATGGGAGTGGATCTTTTTCTCTTGCTGTAGTTCACCAAATTAGCCGACAGAGTCACAGGCCTCCTTGTCACCGCTGCAGCACATTCATGGTGATGGAGCACACCTGCACCTCTGTTGACCCCCGTTAGTAATTTCTCGACACTATGGTCAACAGTGTCAGCTCTCACCCGGAATGAGGTTACAACAGTCTCCTTCTACAGCTTGAAATTTTGGTCTGTCACATTTCTAGGTCACGTTAAATTGCCCACTATCAAAGGAATATTTCCCTGCTTAGACCAACTATGGTGTTACTGTTTTTGTAGTTCAGCTGTTTTTCTTCAGGTAGAACCATCTCTGTTTTTTGATGTCACATTCCTTTCATCATAATTCTTGGTGCACAAAATGACATTTTGACTGACTTTGAATCTTGTTACCCGCATTTAAAGATTTTTCTCAGCAAATAGAAAGAGAGAGCCTCTTGCAACAGCAGAGTGGCACACTCTGCACAGTGGCACACTTGCACAGTGGCACTCTGGATTCGGATAGGCCAGGGACATTGTCCCTACCTGCAGTCATTGCACATGCAGCAAGCAAAATTCAGAGTCATAAAACAATTTTTTTATCCCACATCTTTATATGATTTCACACATGTCGTCTTTATTTTGCTGAGACAGCCTGAGAGCAGTAGAAAAGGGCTGAATAAAGCGATTTTTTGACAGAGCACTTTGCGGCTTCCAAAGGATTTCTGTAGTAAGTTCACACATCTGATGAATCCAGTGTTGTGAGGAAAACATTAAATTATTACTCATTTTTAATGGGTAAAGTTCCCATGGAATAGACAACTTGACCAAGGCCACACCACTAATGACTGACAGGCTGAGTTCTAGGCTCATGATTCCTAACAGGGTATCATTTCTGATTAACTTGGTGAAAATAGATGGACTTGACAGAACCATCTGGTTATATGAGGCTAAAAGTGCAAGATACTGCCAAAGATTACCCCATAAACAAATCCAAACCAGATCTGCACTTTGCTCTAGCTGTCAATTATGTATAGCATAGACTCTGTCCATTTATTTCTGCCTGCTGACATTTTACAGTTGCTTCAGACCTATTTTAAACAAGACTTCTTCCACGAAACCTCTGATCCCTCTCAACTACATATGATCTCTTTTGAACAAAGAAAGTTGCTGCCCCAGTGGCTGGTGGATGTTAATGAAGTTCTTCATTACATCACAGCAGTGTATCATTTGGTTTGTTATTCTCTTTTGATCAATACCTCCTACCTGATACAAGTTATTTTCTGTATATGCACTTACTGAAAACAATCATAAAGCCCTGTACAAATAAGAACTGCATTTTTCTTACCTTTATCATAGTTAGGACCTGGTTCACTAATTTTATATAAATGGACATTCTAATAATTATTGGAAAAACTTTGATTATTTCAGTCTACCAAGGATCATAAACACTGGCAAATGAATATAGGACTATAAATCAGATGATATAAAAGAGAAGCATCCTTTGGCAACTTACAGTGTGTACTCCCACTAAACAGGGAAACCAGCATCAAGCTCCACCACAGCCCCTGGGGGAACGCTGGTGCCAGAAAGGATAGTGATAAAGCCATATGCTGCAATATGAGCCACATTATCTGAGTCTGAATCCAACCTCTGAGGTTAGATAGAAGATTTTAAGAATTCCCATAGCCCTTCTGTGCTACAGCTGTCCTGAGATGCTTTAAGATTAAGCACAATACAGATATAGCTGTATAGATTTAGATACATGAGACTTATCATAAGGTATTGGCCCACATGATCAGGGAGGATGAGGATCTACTGTTGCATGCTGGAGACCCAGAAACTCCTGTGCTGTTTCAAAGACCTGAAAGCTGTGAAGGACTGACGGTATAGATTCTGGTCTAAGGGTGAAGGGCTCAGAACGAGGATCACTGAGGGAAGAAGAAGATAGATGTCTCAGCTCAACCAATGAAGCAGAGAAAGAGTCTTGCCTTCCTCTAAATTTTTGTACTGTGCAGGACCTGGAAATATGGAAGATGCCCACCCACATTGGGGAGGTCCATCCGCTTTACTCACTTTACTGATTAAAGTGCTAATCTTTTTCATAAAAACCTTACATCACACAAGAAATAATGTATAGCCAGATATCTCAGAATCCAGTGATCCAGTTCAGTTGACACACAAAGTCAACTATTTCCAGCAATTATAACAATGCCTACTATGTATTACATGCCAAGTAGAAGTAGCAATTTTTCATTTTTCAATAAGTCATAAACCTAAATATTTACATGAAATCCCAAAGTCCACATGTTGATGATGTCATTAAAATTTTGATTACAGTCCTGTATTTTAAAACTGTTAAAACATATTTGTGGCCACTAATTTTTAATCTCCATAGTATGTGAATCTTCTGCTTTACTATTCATGCTATATAATTAGTTAATTAGTTAAGTGGAGTACTGGGGCTTTTGCAGTGAATGAAACCAAAGAGAACTGTTCTGTGGTGGATCATTTTGGTGGTGGTGGGATGTGAAGGTGGATGAAAGAGTAATAAATAGGATGACATAAATTAAACGGGTAAATAATATATTCAAGAATCATAGGTTCCAAGGAGGAAATTCATGGTGGTGGGAGGAGAGAGACAACTGAAGCATGGGGGAAGGTAAAATATTCTATATAGAATGGTTAGTGAAGGCCCGTGTAAACAAAGGCAGATGGAAATGCAAGTCTGGAGTTCAGGTGGTAGGCTAGTCATTGGAATGTGCATTAGGAATAACAGACAATTAGAACTCAAATTCATGTTGAATAAAATTACTATACAAATGAGGGTAAGTAAGCAGCCATGAAGACAGAACCACAGGGTGTTCCACATTTAGAGCATGAGAAATTGAAGAGCAGGAGAAAGCAGATAAGGAGAAGCCAGTCAGTGCCATGAGGGAGGCCCAGTAATGGCTCTTTCTAGAAGGACCTCACAAGCAATGCTCTTGACAAATAGAGGAGTGAAGCACTGATTGGCCGGTGAACTTGGCAATGTGGAGATCAAGTGGTAATTTTGACAAGGGAAATATTAATGGATTGATGGGAACAAAACGAGGAATAGAGTGGGTTCAAGAGAGAATGAGAGAAGTTTGGGAGTCATTTCACTAATTCTCTTGTTGGTTTTGATGAGAACCGGGAAATGTGACAATAGCTGAAGAATACAGAGTAATGAAATTGGATTTTGATATTGCTGCTGTTGCTGTGGTTAGCTGGTTTCCAAAGATGGGAGAGGTTTTAATGTGCTTATCTGTTGATGGTAATGATCCAGTAGAGAAGGAGGCTTTATCAGTGCAAGAAAGAGCAGAGAAGGATCTGGGTCAATTGTAAGGCAGAAGTCCTTGAGGGGAGGCAAGGGAGAGCAAATGGCTTTAGTTTAAAACAGAGCAGGTGAATCAATTTAAAATTGTGGGGAGAAAAATATATGGGTGCCAATGAGGTAGAGTTTGCAGTTTAAGCCTCTGTATTTCTCTTGTTTGCTTCTATTTACTAGTGACATAAGAAGTCATGTTCTCGCAGTTCATTTCCAGACCCTGTGACTTACTCATCTTTGTACCATTAGTCTTATTATTCCTTCCACTCGGAATTCATTGCCTTAATTCTCTTGTTCTCAGTCTTCAATGTCCAGCTTAAAAACCACTTCCTGGAAATTTTCTGATTCTCCTATCAGGGAAAGCTCCTTTGGTCTGCTAAAGTACATACAGTTGGGTTACCTGCTCTGCATTTCATGATAGAGCAGCTTTTGCATGTTAGCTATTATGGGCTCTTGACCACCTTTATTAGACTGTAAGCACTTGAGCACTATGGGATGAAAATTTTTTTTTCTTCCTAGAAGTTAGCCAGGGAGTTAGCAGATAATTAGGCAGTGGTAGTAGTAATAGTAGTAGTTAGGTGGTAGGTAAGTAGCAGATATTAGCTAGGGGTAGTTAACAAGGCAAAACTACCACAGGTAGTAGTTAGTTAGTGAGATAATAGTGTTTTGAAAATATTATTGCTCTTGAATTTAATTTATTGGAGAAGCGAATTATACAGTTGTTATATGAATATCTGTAGTTTTGACTTCTATTCTTGATAAAGTCTGTTTGACTAAAAATGTGGGTTTTTTTATAATTTTTGCCATTCTTTTTAGGAGATGCCTTTGTACTATAAATTATGTTACAGTTAATTTGATTCTGGAATTTTGCCATGCTTTTTAAATTTTCTATGTCTTTTTTCTTTATACCATGTGACATATAATTCAAGGAAAAATGCTTTCATTCCCCATTCTCTTCCACATCAGCAAGAAATTAAAAACAGAGGTCAGAAACCATATTTATTATTGCAGCTGGCATTTCTGTTCTTTCTTTAAAATTCACTATCCTTTGATTATAGAAGCATTCATGCTAGACATATAGTCAAAATATCTCTACATCTACCAGAAAGACAAGAAAGACATAGGGTTCTGTTTCTCAGCATAAGTAAGCACTAAGGATTCAGTAAACCAAATAAATACACAGGGTTCAGTCTCAGAACATTTTTAAAGAAAAGTTAGGGAAAATAAAATTATTTTAACATACTGAATGGACTTGAGAGGAATCCCAACATACTACATACATACAATAAAGAAAATGTTAGTAAATCTATAAATTAAACTTTGTGAGATTGTTTTTGTTACTGTTTTATAAAAATTTAAAAAGTGATACCAAATATTCACTTTATAAATTCATTTGTAAAAGGTAGAGCCAAACTAGTTTGGAAAACAAACATAAATAACATTGTGCTTCTGAACTCTCAGTTTTCATCTACTTTTTAAGTGGCAGCTCTTTTAGGCCTGCCTGTAGAAACTGATATAAATGCAAGACTTTTCTGAGAATGAGATTTTATTACCATTGAGGATGGACAGATGTAGATAACATGACATTGACTTTTTGGGTGCACAGTTCTGTGAGTTGTAACCCACATATAGATCTGTATCTTCTTCCAGATTCAGTATTCAGAGCAATTCCTTTACCCAAAAGCTCCTTCAAGCTGCCTGTGGTATTAACACACTCCAGCCAGCCCAACTCTGGGCTATAGCTGACCTTTTCTCCTTGGCTATGCATTTGTTCTTTCAAATACATTTTACTCAGTGTTTCCCACAAGGGTTTCCACAGCTCCAGGGAAATTCCAAAAATCTTTTACTGTCTGGGTGAATGTGGCAATCACTTCCTTGTGGGTAGTCTTTGAGAGAAGATATATTGAAACAGATAAAGGAGATTAAGATAGTGCCATGATTCTCTTTGGGCACAAGCCCACGTGGCAGTCGAAATAAGAAGGAATAACTTACTATCAACACTGATGCCTTTCTCTTTCCCTAGGACATCTATTGCCCTCTCTCCATCTGACTTCTAAAACAAACTGCATGGGAAGATGTGGAAAAATGTCTATAAATAACCTAAATGATCTCATTTAATGAAGTTGCTCTCATCACAAAATAGGTCAGACTCAAAGGCAGGGTCAGCAGATCACACTCATTTTCTCCCTGCCTTGGAATAATATTTAAAATCCTCTTCCCTGAGGTAAATGGAGGCAGGTTTGCCATTTGAGGAATGCAGTTTCAGAGCAGAAACCTCAGAGATACACTCCACATCATAGACAGATGAAAGGGTGTACTTGGATTAAGAAGGACCTGGTCCTACCTGAGATTCCCTGTGGCTGGGGAGTGGCATCACAAAGACCTATGCTTTTTCCTGGGTCCAGGTTCACCTTAGAAATTAGCATGGAGAGTGAGATGATGACTGTTCCCAAAGGGTATCCGGTCTAAAACAAACCATAGATTGGGGAAGTGTGCATCACAGTGATATATGTAGACTTTTAGACCTGAGCTGATGGCTGGCATCTCTAGTAAGCCCTATGGGTGACTATTGTGTCACCTGCACCCACAATAGAGAGAAACAGAATTCACCTTGCCTGCCAGGAATGTCTGGAGGATTACCAGAATGGACTTGGATGTAGCATGTGCCTCATTCAAGGGAAGGGATAGAAACTTCATCATTGAAGTTTGAATTTGACTGAGATTGAGATAGTAATCCTTCTAAGTGACTGAACTGGATTTAATCCTCATATTATTCATTAGGGGCAGGTCAGGAGTTTTTTCTCCTGTCACTGAAACTGGTGATCCATACATAAATTTGGGATCAGAAAGATTGAATTTGTATTTCCGAAAACCAACTTTGGAGGTCATATGCTGCTGGAGTACTATCCCCTGACACACAGAAAGGCTGTGAGAGATTGTTGCTGCTGTCATGCTGAGCTCGTAGTATTTTTCAACAGCAAAATATTTCTACAACACTTAATAAGAGTGCCCATTCCAGTTCAACTTTTTAAGCACAGAGTGCCTATCAAATAAAGATCAGATTTTAACATCATAAGGGTCAAATTGCTTATGAATTTTGTGTCTCTGGGGAGAGAGAAAAGGAAGGAGAAAGATCCAGTAGAAATGACTTTTATCTCCACAAGGGCTTTTCTATTCCAGAGAGACTCACCCATGCATAGGCAATACATTCATGGGACCCTGCAGGGAGCATTTTAAAATTCACAGCAAAGTCAAGGACCATTGTCCGGTCCCCAGCCCTGAACCTCAACTTTGAAAGACTTTCCTGAGTCACCAATGCTCCTTGGGGTCTTTTCTCAAACCAAGAGAAAGAATCACACAGCTCACTTGTTAGCCATAAGATTCTGCTTCCGATGTCCTGGGATTCTGCGTTTTTTTCACACACATGAACCCCAGTTCGAGTAAAGGCACTGCAGAAGACTTGGTTAATGAGTTCTGTGTGCCCAGCTTGAACTTCCTGGATCTGAAGCCTTCTCAGTGTGGGACCCCAATTACTGTCACTTTTGTGTGACGGTGCACACTCAGCAGTCCCAGCAGGCCCCTCCCCACTCCAGGGCTTAATCAGCACAATTAATCACCCCTCTTCTTTTGCAAGTTCTCCACTCATTTGTCAGGATTTCTCTACTTTGATACTAGTACCACCCTCAAGATGTGCAGCACACAGTGGTTTGACTTCCTGGTGCATCCTGCCATCTGGTGGTAAGAAATTTACAACAGGATACTGAGAAATTAAAGAAATACTTTCTTTCCTTCTATAAAAATAAACACACACACACACATACACACACAAACACACACACACACACATTTGGTGGTTAAGGTGAAACTCACAGTGTTTGGTTAGTGGAAATTAAGAAGATGCATTTTTTAAAGGCATAGTGTAAAAAAATGGGAAAATTCCATGAGCAAATTCACTGGAGAGTGGGCATTAGAGGACTTAGTCCCAGTTAGACTATGAAGCTGATGGGGACCTGTGTGGTGTGGATGTTAGCTTTTCCTCCACGTGAGTTTGCTGACAGTTCCTCTGCAGCAGGCTCCTGACTGATCTAGAGGAGCTGGGCTTCCTAGTGCTTACAGCTAATAAGTGATGGTCTAAGGCAAAGTTGGAGAAATCAGACACTATGCTCTGCAAAACTGTGATAGGCAGAAGTCATTCTCTAAACATTATCGAATGAGAAAAAGTAATTTATCTGTGAATATTCTTAGAGGGTCTAAGGTGTGTTTTCATTTTACAAATAAGTCAATTTGGACATATATTAAAATGTTACAAACTTGTGACATACAATTTTACTGGCATTCTGAGAATGACAGTCTGTGTTTATTTAAACCATGCATTTTCTGTATTAACTCCTTAAGACTGCGGCTTAAGAACATGAATGTTTGTGTGTGTGTGTGTGTGTGTGTGTGTGTGTGTGGAGAGAGAGAGAGAGGGAGAGAGAGAGAGAGAGAGAGAGAATAAGAGGAGATAAACAACACTTGTTGGAGATAGCAAGGAAGACTTTATTCAGATGTGTACTCAGTGGAGCTTTGTGTAAGGGAAGAGGGGTCAGATTCAACTATACAATAAGGAAACATGAGGATTTAGGGTTAAGCGTCAAAATTAGGCATTAGCAGATGGGATATTTCTAAGAGGTATCTTAAGACTCTTGCTAAGCCTGGAATAAGCCAACAAGTACACAGCCCAAGATCCATACCTAGTCAGAAAGAAGACTCCTAGGAGTCTGAGTTACGCCAATGTTATGGTTTGGATGTGAGGTGTCCCCCAAAAGCTCACATGTGAGACAATGCAAGAAGGGTTAGAGGAGAAATGATTGGGTTATAGCCTTAACCTAATCAGTGAATCAATCTCTAGTGGGATTAACTGAGTGGTAACTGGAGGTAGGTGGGAATGTGGCTAGAGGAAGTGGCAGGCTACAGGGTATGTATTTTGTCTGGAGAGTGGTCTCCTTCTCTCTTCTCTCTCTCCCCTTCCTGTTCACCATGTGAGCTGCTTTCTTCTGCCTCTTCCACTGTGATGTTGAACCTCACCTTGAGCCTCAAGGAATGGAGCTTGCTGTCTATGGATTGAGACCTCTGAAACCATAAGGCTCCCCAATCAACTTTTCCTCCTCTACAATTGTTTTAATCTGGTCCTTTAGTCACAATAATGAAGAAACCTGACTAAAACAGGCAAGGACAAAATCTTTGTCAGAAATCTTTCTGAATAACTTGGAAATAGCTCTAAAATTTGTGCACTTACCTTAAAGATAAGGAAAACAATACTTTCCTGTTGATTTTTTCTGTGTTTAGAATTCATGAAAGAGCTTTGTGATCATTATATTAAAAAAGAAAACTCTGGCAGCAAGAACAGGAAAACTATTCTAACTATTAAGTATTGATTCTGAATGTCTCTGCCTTTAAAATAATGCATGTTCAGAAAGAAGCTTGGTTAAGTGAGGTTTTATTTATACTGACAGATAGTTTTGAATATGGCCTGGCCATTGTTCAAATCCGGACAAGGCATTGTATTATTATTATTATTCAAGTAATTCTCTCACCAGTATTTTCCCCATCTTGAAACTAAAGCTTCTTCCCTTGCTGAGAAAAACAATTTAATTAGTCTTAAAAGAACTCTGCCCTTCTTTTTGCCAGGAACTTAAAAACACTAAGAACAGTGTATGTAAAAGTTTGTTAAGTCTTGAATATATTCCTTCTGGCTGAAGAAATCTAATTATGGAAACTTTTATATAGAATTAACATATTTATTTAAAATGTGTGTTTTAATTTCATTTTTTTTCTCTTGAATGACAGCCTTTTGTATTGGTTTTGTATGTGCACCTATGCACTCTGTCTGTATACATGCACTTCTCTGTATATCCTAAATATCTTCATATACTCTGCATCTTTTCAATAGGTAAGGCCTAGAGCAGTAGCAGAAGCCATACATTTGAGGTAGGGAAGAAGATGAAGCCAAAGGTGGATTATGAAACAGCTAGGAATACGGATGGGACAGGATACACACAAGAAAGTCCTACATATTTCGTACAGAAGACAGAATCTGTTTTTTTCCTGAGTTCTCCCAGCAGTCTGCACAGAGAGGGAAATTTGATCAGGTACATGAGTCACCATGTCCATAAAATGAGAGCAGAACAACTGCTCTGGCAGAAAGCAGGGCTCGGTCTCTGAAGCTGTTCGCTTCCGTTGAATATTCTCACCTCAGGTTGCGCCAGAGTCTGGACTAAGTGAATATTTGGAAGGAACCAAAACAGTTATCTTTCCTCTAAAAAGCACACAGGCTGTTAGACTATGGGTGTGGAAGTAGAAACCTCATAGAAGTTAACATTTAATGGCTATAATTGCAGTTTTTAAAAAAATATTTCTCATATCTGTTCAATTTACAGTTACTCAATGATGTGATGAGAGAATTTGGAAATTGGTGCCAAACAATGGATGTAGAAAGGAGAGGAATCAAAAAATAATATTTAAAAACTTCTCAATACACAGAGCTACCAATGTAGAAATTCAGAAGGCTTTTTGAAATCTGAAACAAGCAGTACATTATTCAATATTCCTAAAAACCTTAGCTCATTACAAGAGAAAAGGAATGGGGCAATATCTAAGGAGACACTCATCTTCGGCTGTAGGATGTGAAGTGGAGTAGAATCAGGATTGATGCTAAAGTTCCACCTCTGACTTCGTGTTAGTGTGATTCATGACCAGTCATATCTCTTTTTGACAAGACGAAAGAGCATCAAAACTCGTGGTTGCAAAGAGCAGGCAGGGGCTGTTTTCCACCCCATTACACTGATCCGGATCATAGAAGCATAATTAGGCCTGAAGTGCAAAATGTCCTTTCGGTTAGAATGCTCTTTCATGAGCTAACTCCAGGCAAAGTAAATATGGCCGCCAGATGGCAGTAGAGCACTCCAAATAAATGGAGCAGCCACAGACCACCGCTTTGTGTGTTCCACTCACTGAATTCTCCAGTAGGTGACAGCAACATGAACATAATCAGAAAGGCCATTAACGGATTACATGGAAAAAATTTTTTCAATCTTTCTGTTAAATCTCAAAGTATTTTAAGACAGTGTGCACAATTGGAATTTGTTTTTCTCTAGAAAATTTATAATATGAATTTGGTTTTAGGTATTTGCACACAAACCTTGTATACAAAAATAAAACAACACAAAAGCAAAGAAACAAAAGTGTTGGGGCATGTCTTCCAAAGAATCTGTGAAAATTATTATTTACGACTAAATTATTATTACTTAAGCATTTATGGAACTCAGATTTTCTTGTCCCACCTTAGAAAAAAAGTGGCTAAAATACTGTTGAAGATAATATTGTTATTTGTTGACTATTTAGCATGTGCCTAAGGTCATATTTTTTTGTTTTTTATTTTTATTTATATATAATAGTGGAATGCATTACAATTCTTATTAAACATATAAAGCACAATTTTTCATATCTCTGGTTGTATACAAAGTATATTCACACCAATTCTTCATATACATACTTTGGATAAAAGTGATTATCACATTCCACCATCATTAATTACCCTTTGCCCCTTCCCTTTCCCTCCCAACCCTCTGCTCTATCTAGAGTTCTTCTATTCCTCCCATGCTCCCCCTCCCTATCCCACTATGAGTCAGCCACCTTCTATCAAAGAAAATATTTGACATTTGGGTTTTTGGGAAAAGGTCATATTTAAATGCTTTATACACATTTACTCATTGAATCTGGACCAGGGACTCAAGAAGTTACAGACTTGGACACGAGCATGTTTAGAGCCACCATTCTGTACTTTCCATGACCTTATGCTTTTTCTGCTTGGGCCCATACTGAAGGAGCAATCAGAACTCCATTCACAGTATGGTTTTGAGCGTAGCCAGGGACACACTCCATTTATGATTTTCTGGCATGTGTAGATGCACAACATTAATTCAGTGAGGGATAATACTATACTTTTATTTCACTGTTACACCGAAGGCTAAAAATAAAGACTGATTTTGTGGCAATGTAATATTGAGAAAGAAATGACAGATATTATCAAAAATAAGAGTGGAGATGGACTAGGAAGTGTGGAAGAATTCTAGGTGCTTGGCTGAAAAAAAAGAGTGAAGTAGTGAGACGGGTGGGGCAAGCCAGGAGCTCAGGAAAGCAGCGTTCACACACATCTGTGGTTACTCCTGCTTGGTGCTTTTGCAAGCCTTACCTGGATGTTGTCTTGAACAGCCACATATAACCAGATATGGCACAAATGCTTTCCACGCAAGCAAGAGACCTGAATGCGTTTTGAATTCCTTAGAGGTCAACATTGGGCAGGCCAGCTTTGAAGATGAAGTGAAAGCAAGGGGTGTTAAAGAGGTGCCCCCCAGTGAGAGTGGGCCTGTCCTCAAGAGAAGCCCCAAACCTTCCATTCTCTGGTCATTCAGTCCTACACTGTCCTATAACCCACCATGGAGGAGAGGAGGAATGGGAAATCAGAAACTACAAAGACCATAAGACAATACTTTGTGCACAATGATTTTATTGTCCAGGAAATCTGCACTTTAATGTACTTTATTTTAATTACCTTTAAAGGAAATACAACAAAATAATATGGCAATATCAAAGGACAAAAGCCAGCTTTATTTAATTGGAAGGGAAAAATTCCTTCTTTTGTTTCATACACAAGAAAGCATTAGGGTGCGTTGTTTGGAGAAAGGAGTAGGATGAGGGACTTAGGGAAGGGTGTTGCAGGATGAAGGGAGCAAGGTGACTCAAGTAGTTGATTCCTGAACCTGTCTCCAAGTATCTGCAGGCAATGGAAGGTGAACTGGGGCTGCCACTTAGCTAGCACAAATCAGTAATGGCCATACCTTTAACTAAGCAACTAGGTACTAGGAGCCAGGAGTCCTCCTTACTTGCATTTCTTATTTAGTCTTTAGGGCAGCTCTGTTATGGAGATGGTGTTACCCATTCTCCCAGAGAATATCTTTCTCAAGGCTCAACAGTTAGTAAACGGCACAGTTAGGATTCAAAGCCTCTTCTTTTGGCAGTTCTCCTGCTTTTCTAGGGCCCCTATAACCTAGGCCATGGCTGGAAACATACACTCACTGACTGCCACCAGGGGTCACACTAGCCCATTTGGATCTAGTAATAAACACAATTAGATCTAAATGTAATTAACTAAATAACTATGGCCTGTCCAAGTTTAGTCTTGCTAAATGGTAACATGAAATAGGGTCATTATAAACGATTACTGGGAAAACAAGAATAGGTTTGAACAAAATCTCCCCCACTCCTTCCACCTTGTTTTAAAAACGATTGGCTCATACTTCCTTTGTGCCTACAGGAGAATGGGGTGGAGAGGGGTGACTCGTATTTTAAAAAACAAGATGAAAATGACTCGAGTATTGAGACAAACCTGCTGACAACCCATGCTCTTTTACTCTTTCTTGAAGTGATTAATTTTGGTTGCACTACAGTGACTTTTCTGTGATCTGAGCCTCAGAATCCCTGCTTCCCTAAGGACAAAGCACAGGCTGGAATTTGTACACAGGTTTCACAGAAGAAAGCAGAGAAGCCAGCATGTCACAAACAATGTTCACATTCTACAGGACGATTACACTGAATTGCACAGTCAACAATACATTCATACGGCATGAACATGTTTTCCTGCAAATGTTTAGAAAGCTTTTTAAGACATTCAAAGGGACTCTGTGGCAATTTCTTTAGGTGAAAAGAGAGCTGATAGTCACTATGGTAACCAAGATGGAAGTAACAAGGAGTAAAATTAGACCCATGCGACATAATTTTGATCGCTTTTCACGCTTCTTCTTTTTTTTCAATAAGGTGTCAAAACCCGGTGTGTACATATCTCCCAACCAAAATCGTAGGTCATTGGGATTTTCCTAAAAGAAAATTACATAGAGAATATCATCAATCAGTGATCAGCCAGTGTTACAGACTAAAATTGCACAACAAGACACTGTCAGAGATCCTGAAGGTCCATATTAAGGTTGTCCTAGGTGAGGCTTAGGTGACACAGCTCGAGGAAGAGAGGCTTGACTTCCCTGAATGTTAAAGAAGCCCACTACAGTCTCCTGGCTGACCAGGGATCCTGCAGCTAATTTATAGATCTGCATCAGAATTCATTAGGGAACCTGAACAATTTCTTATTAAATTGCTGACATTGGAGGTTCAGAAAAAAAAAAGTGTTTCTGTCATCTTTTAGCCAATTTAGTATTTTTTATACCTTATAAGTAGTGTGTATAAATCAGGTTAGTAAGCTGATATAGAATTAAAATTCCTTGCTTTAGGTGAACCTTAGGGGTTTGATTTTGTTTGCATGGCAGGGATAAGCATATTTGGTGAGCTTGTTCAGTAAACACACAAGCTGATTTCCATGGAGAGAGAATAAGATTAAGCGTCAGGAGTCCATTCTGTGATTTTCAACCTGTTGGTCTCCCTTGTAGAGAGCTTCAGCTTGTCTGCCCTGCAGAAGCTTCACAACCATTTGACCTTCTAAAGAAAAGACCCAGTATTTCATTTCTCATGTGGGTTCCTGTTCTCTGTGTTTCTGTTTCACTGGCTTCATGTTCCTTTCATTCCCAGAGAGTCATCTTCAAGTGAACCTGCTCTCCTACATCTAATAAATCACCTGCAAACTCTACTGTCCATACATTTGAAAAATTACATTTCTTCTTATCCTCTGCTGTTTTAGTGCTACCGATTCAGTGTCCATGCCTGACACCTAGTAGGCATGCAATAAATTTACAAGGATTGCTGAATTGCTGCTTTCACAAAGTCACTCCAGGCCTCATTATTGCTCTCCTGGATGCTTTGCTTGCAAGGGCAGGAAGCAAGCTGCCCACCCTCTCCCTGCCTTTCCAGTCTCAGTGGACATAAAGTCAGCTGGAGTGTGGCACCACCGGCTTCCACGGCTGTCAATCTCAGGGTTCACTGAACTAGCTTCAGACTTCTGTGTGCATGGCTAGAGGAATGTGCATGCATGCAGGGAGCGGGGATACATCTGGCAGTGACATTATAGCTCTTCCATCACAGTGGTATGAGTTTGAACTTCTTAGTCTTAGAAATGCTCAAATACTATAATAAAATTTGGAGGACCCATACCTAAGGATATTGATATATAAAAATATTTGTCTGCCTTACTCTTATCTTTCATCTTATTTGAGTCCTAATCAGAGGTCTGCATTGTGCCAAGTTTCGTGCCTCTGTTGTCCATTAAAAGCTTTCATCATGGAGACTATCCTTTCTTAAATTCTGCTTCTGGCTTCAGGTACCTTAACCACCCATAAATGGTGTCAGAGTTTCAGAAAATATGTTAGGGGCTCTGTTTGCTAAATATGAGATGAAGGTAGAACGATAATTGAAGGAGTTAAATTATGGAGGTATAGGAAGAAATTTTAATATAAACAGAAGCCATGGCTTCCAGAAGCTTCCCTCAGGAAATTAGTGCTGCAGGATAGTGTCATGAGGTCCGTGAACAGGCCTGAGGAAGGAGAGTGTGTGCGTGTACACATAGAGGACTGGTAGGGTGTGGCACAGATTGTTGTTTTCAGAAAAACAATGTGTCATTTATGTTTATGTTTGATCTTTCCAAACATAATTCACATACTTGTTCAACTTATAAAAATTAGTCTTCATTGCCAATCATCTTCCATTTCCTTAGATTAACATTGAAACTTTTAAAAATTAAAGTTGTTTAAGTGATACATTAAACATTATAATGTTTAAAACAGGTTCAACACATCTATCTCCTCCAATATGTATATTTCTTCATAATTGAAAGTGATAAGTATCTTTCTTCTGGCTTTCTGAAATGCACACTACTGAACTGTCATCTGCAGTCATCCACCTTCTGTGAATAACAGCCCACCACAGCTTCCGTCTCCTGCCCAGCTGCAACCAGGTAACCATCCATCAACGTTCCCCATCCCTGATCTCTCCTACTCTCAAACATTTTTTTTCTTTATTTCTTAGTCTTTTTCCCCACCATTCTATTACATAGACTGTGGCTCTTGCAAAACTGGACTTCCACACATTCTCTCACTTTCCTGTATTTCTGCCTTTGTTCTTGCTGCTCCAGCAAGAAGAGCCTCCCCACTTATGCAAACTCTCCCCATTTATTTTTAATTCTTCAAGCTCAACAAAAATGAACTTTGTCATGAAGTCTTTTTTTATTATTATTATTAGGGCTGATTTTTATCCCCTACCAAATCTTCCCAGCACTTCTAACTATGATTGCAGTCATCTTGCTGTGTCTTGTTCTATAGTTAGTGTTTATTAATTTGCTCAGTTAAATAAATTTTTTGAGGACAAGGACATAAAATCCATCTCTACATTTCATTCTCATGAACATAAATAATAGACACAAACAAAAGCATGTGGTCAAGAAATGTTTGGAAATTTGGAAATAAATACATTTTTTTTTTCTAACAGTAGATTAGAAGTCCTGGCCTTAAACCTCCTGTTAAGAAACCCAAGATTTAAAGAAGAAAGAAAAGGAAAAGACATGTACATGTGTGGGAGAATCTGCTTTGGAAATGACTTGGAAAGGGTCTACTGTAAGGAAGAGATAGATTCCATAATGTAATTTATGAAACATCAAAGATTCTGGACCACAAAGTATATCAAGGAATGCTTAGTCGAGATTTTTAAAGTGTGGGTAGAACTTAAGGGGATACGTACTGTCCCCTTCAAAGGAAAAAAAAAATAAAGGCCTCTGGTACTTCAGGTATAAGGTATAATGTGTATCAGGTAACAGATACACATTTTTTCAAAAAGGTACTTGGAAAATGTCAGGCTTTATTGGCCCAAGGCAGATGAAGACAAGCCAAGGCTGGTTAGGAATCCAGTCCTTTCAGAAAACACAGGGTTACCCTCTCTGCTTTTCAGGTATTTCTAGGTCTTCTGTTTGTAGGTGACATCAGAGGAGAAAAAAAAAGAAAAGAAAGAAAAACTTAAGTTGGGTTTAAACTGGGTGAATGAGTTCATTGCATACTTTTGCTGTGTTGAAATGTTTTTGTTTTGTTTTGTTTTGTTACTGAGACACAGGAAAATGACCAAAATGTAAATCTTAAATCATGGGGTGAGCTTGAAATGAAATGATCTCTGTTAAGAACTCCCTTGCCCAGTACCTAAGACAAAGCACTTAAATATTTTTAAATAAATACAGGATGGGAAATAAATTCTTAAATGTTCATGAACAAAATGGTTACAAACTAGGGGAAAACAGATAATCTTACCAATTAATTTTCAAAAACATTTTATCTTCCCAGAAAAATCTTTGTTCAATGCCACATTATTTTTTTTCCCTCTCTACATTATATAGATGCCAGTAATGACTGAAAGTGTAAAACTCAAAACAAATAAACACAGATTTTGACTAAGAGGGAGAAAGCAAAGTCAGAGGCCCAAATAATCTGAAACATGGAGATTCTGTGTCTAGTAAAGAGTGCCTGCCATCTCACTAATACTTTCTTCTAGGGTTATTTAATTGATCCCCCTCATCAAATGAAGAAGGTGTTTCTTAGTCTTAAATACCTTCAGATGTCCCGAGAGGTTTGTGTGCAGAGAACGTTTATCATATTCCTCAATGGTCCACGAAGGGTTCTTTTTTCTTTCTTCCATAGCTTCCTCCATACTTAAGTCCCCATAGAGTGGATTATTCTTCATGACTGAGGACATGGATGGTGGAGGGCTATCAGGAGTGACAGAGCCCTCCCTGCTGGATCTCTTAGTTCGCTGAGCAGCAATATTCTTCTTTTCTCTCTGTTAAGAGACAAAGAGACAAGACTTCTCTAATAAATGGCCTCCTGATGGTAGAAAGTGCAATTAAGATAACTGGACCTGAAAATTTGCTGATTCTGCCTAGAAATCTAAGAGATTAGGCCAATGAATGAGAAAGGGCTGTGGTACCTACTTTGACTTAGAATCTTACCATTAATTGAATTTTTTTTTCTTTACATATGATCTTGTTCTGAGTTAATATTCATTTAAAGGCTATTTTATAACTACAGAGATAGAATACTGTTCTTTAATTCATCTGGTAGAATTCTGAACAAAGCCAATTTTCCCAGCTTACTTGAATTTTGATCTAGTGACATTATGCATCACTCTATTTTGTATTCCATGACTGATAAAATTAATATTTAACACCGTTGTATTAATCCAGCAAATTCAAGATTAAAAGACATTTAATAGATATGCTTTGGATTTAAAAATGCTCTCTTGGCTCCTATTTCAGACAGCTTTGAGAACTGGTCCAACTTATCATTGTACTCTTCTATGTGTCTACAGACCAGCCCTCTGCTAGATGGCTCACATACTAACTTTCAGATCTTGAGAAAAAACATTTTCAATGAAGCACAATGTGGATTTAGAGAAGTACACATATGATAAATGTGTATCTCAATAAATGTTCACAAACCAAATAAATCCAGTTTCACATCCAGAGCAAGGAGCTGGATGTCAGTGGCACATTTCCTACTCATTTCCCAGCTCTACCCCTTGCTAGGTCCAGTCATCCCAAATGCTAACAGCAGAGGTTAATGTGGACTCATTTTGTCATTTATATAAGTGTAATCATACAATGCCTGCCTTTCTGTGTCTGTCTTATCTTTCAGAATTTTACGTTGATGCGATATTTCCCCCTTCAGAATGACAAAGATGTCGTGAAGGCAGAAAGTTTTTAAATTAAAAATTATTCATTATCTAAATAGAAATTGAGATCAAACAGAAAAGCGATAGAATAATGCTGTATTTACTATGGAGCACAAAGGGAAAGAAATCTCACATAAGTTCATTTTCAGATAACTTAAACCATTTAAAAACTGGTGACCCACTTCCTTAGTTGACAATACCATTTCAATAAATGTATTTCCCATATTGAAACCTTCATAAACAGAGAGAATTGGACAAGATTTATTTCTTCTCAGTCATATTTGTGATGATCAATATACTAATGTCCTCAGCATCTATTGGGATACATGTTGGAATACATGAATGAATATATATATATATATATATATATATATATATATATATATATATATATAGAGAGAGAGAGAGAGAGAGAGAGAGAGCGCATATATTTAATATATTTAAATATACATTGAATATATATATATATGCTGAAGTTGTAAACTAGTATTATATATAATTTCATTCTGAAATGGCTGTTAACAAAAGAAAAGAAGTCATCTAGATAAACCATTCCACATTCTCTTTGGTGTTGTGTTTCCCCTCTCTTAATCCATGCATTTTTCACATACTTAGAGATCAACTTGGAGATTCTTTCTGACTTTAATAGACTCTTGGTCTGCTCAAAGTCAATTTATATTCTTTTACACCACAGTGTGCCATAAAATAATAAACCTTTGACTTGCATTTATCTTAAAAATGGATGGCTTCATAAGTAATGTTTCAGAATTGAACAAATAACAATTTGATAAGAAATTTAGATTGTTTGAGCTTAACTTAATTCTGACTCATTTTTTTTCCCTTCAAGTCTAGACATCTTTGATCATTTCTGAAGAGGGATAATTCTTCTGACATTGACAAATTGGCTTTGTTAGGTTACTTGCCTGCTGAACTGTTACTTGCTTCCTAAATAAGAAAGCTCTATAATGAAGAAAATAAATTTGGGGACTCATGAAAAAAAAATTACACACACTATAAGAATGTCTATAGACTTAGAAAAACTAATATATAAATATAGCAAAATAATCTGAGATACACATATACATTCTAAAAGAACATTCAAGTCCTATTTCTGGACTATATATCTTGAAAGTTTTGAGTTTTATCTTAGATTAAGGAGTCATTTAGTTTTCCTCTGAATGTCAACTTCACGTTTGAAAGACATGTCAAGGGAAACTGTAACTTAACTTTATTAAGAATCTGATGGAGGCTGAGTGTGGTGGTACATGCCTATAATCCCAGTGACTTGGGAGGCTGAGGCTGAAGGATTGCAAGCACAAGGCCAGCGTGGGCAACTTTAAGACCCTGTCTCAAAATAAAATTTTAAAAAAGGGTGTGTATGTGTGCATGCGTGTATCTGTGGTGGGGATGTAGTTCAGTGACAGAGCACCTGTCCAGCATGTGTGAGGCCCTGGGTTCAATCTCTGGAACTACCAAAACAAAACAAAACAAATATATGGCAAGATTTAAAGAATACTTGTCATAATTGAGATTCACTTGTATTTGAATATTTTAAATAGCAGTAAAAAAATTTAAAAAGTATAAATCCAACTCTAACCTTCCACTTTGTTTGACATTCTAGATAGAATATGTTTACCGGAGGAAAATTCAAGACCAATTCCATTGTTTTAATTAGATAGATTCTGAAGTACATTAGACTTTAAAACACTTAAGGAAAGAGACACTTAAAAACTTTATCTAGACTTTTCTGGATCAAACCATTACTTTGTTCATTTGTTCTTTATATAGCTAATTATTATACCTTTAATATGCAAGTAAAATGTCATTTAATAAAGAGACTGAGATAGAAAGACATATATATGCATTCATAAAACAGAAAGCAAGAGGCCATTAAGGGAAAAACCTCTAAAAAATGTAGTTCAGGAAGAGGAAATTTGGTAATAGAAGGAAACATTAAGATGCAAGAAGGAATACTGAGAAAAGTAAAAGAAAATTGATAAATTTATTGCAAAATGGAAGAAATAATATTTGCTAATCTGTGAGTTTTAAAATAAGAAGCGAAAATACTGGATAGTGATAAGTTTAAGACATATATTTTGACTAGGGTGTATGAGGAAATAATTTCAGTGAGAGCACAGAGATATCACTAAAAATAGAAAAAGAATATATAACTTTTCAATCAATGGAACACTAGAAAAAATAAAGGCAAATTGATCAATCTTTAAGCAGACTAAAAAAATGAAACAAAGAATATAGATGAAATATATCAAGAAAATAATCATATTAAAAATGAACAGACTAAGTTTCCTAGTTAAGTGACAGAGGTTATCAGATCAGATTTTTAAAAAATAAGTTAAATAATGTAATATTTACAAAATAAATATCTAAAATATAAGGACTCAGAAAGTATGAGTGTGAAAGACTGTAAAATATATACTAGGAAAATATAAACAGTGAGAGCTGGGTGTGGGGGTGACTAGCTAAAAGCTCACCAATTTTGTTTCCCCTTCCTGAGTACATAGGATTGTCCTGAAGATAGAATGGGGCCCAATGACATGTAGAAAAAAATCAATACAGAACACTCCCAAGATGGTGCCTGAAATCTCCCATAAGATTCTGGGCTTCCTTTCTTCACTTCCTCCTATTCCTCTTCCTCCTTCTGCTCTTATTTCTCTGTTTCTTTTTTGGTGACTTTGTAGGCAATGGTTCTGAGATGGCAGAAACATAAAATGAAACAATTTGATATTCTGGGTCATGGTATTCTGCAAAAACCA
Source organism: Marmota marmota marmota (assembly GCF_001458135.2). Lineage (NCBI taxonomy): Eukaryota > Metazoa > Chordata > Mammalia > Rodentia > Sciuridae > Marmota > Marmota marmota. The sequence continues at coordinate 82,614,443 of NW_026000026.1, forward strand.
TCTTCTGATCTTCCAGTTTCTCCTAAATGTGGTTTATTTTTCATCACAGGGTAGAACAGCCTACCTTCAGTGATACAGGGAAGTGAGAGCTTGATATTCCACAACTGTATGGCATTAGCTTAGCAGTCAAGAAGTAGAATGGGACGAAAGTGACACTGGAAAATGGAATGATGTTTATTCATATTATACAGTGGAAAACATTTGGTATAATTATTACCTGTGGTCAGGTAATAATCTAAAACTTTAGGAGAGAGACATGTAAGTAGTCAGAGCATTTACATACATTATTACAAGGCTCAGAGCATTGGCAGAATACAAGAAACGGCCAGGCATGGTGGCACCCTTAGAAACCCAGTGAGAACCTGTCTCTAAATAAAAAATACAAAATAATGCTGGGGATGTGGCTTAGTGGTTGAGTGCCTCGAGTTCAATCCCCAGTACCAAAAAAAAAAAAAAAAAAAGAAAGAAAGATATGAAATTAGAGAAGAAACTATGTCTCTCATTATTCCTATTGAGAAAGAAAGAAATTACTCTAGTAATCCTATTTCTGTGACTGTAAATTTATAGAAGGGACATCTGTTAGGTATAGTGACTGGTTTACCTTGAGATTGGTACTTCTCAAGGGAGGTGAAGGTTCTCAATGTAGGAAATGGTGATACTGTATTCATATACATATTTACATAAAAGGTGATAAATATATATGTAAGATATATATAAGGAATCTTATTTATTATTATATATAAATACATGGTCTACATATTTAACAGGATAAGATAATGGTAGACCCTAACTACAATATCAGTAAACACATTTTCTCAAGAATATATGCAGTTGGATTATGATATGTGACTAATGAAACTCTGACATGACCTGTAAAATCCCAAGCAAGATGTGGGGTTCATCTTCTCCCTTTCCTATCAACAGGCCTACTAGAGATTCCAATACTATAGAGCTTCAAGAAGGAAGGCTTCAATTCTACTTGGAAATGAGCCTCTTGGGACATCTTTACCACCTTCATCATACCTAGTATGAATGAGAGATACATCTTACTATGGTAATTCATTAAGAATTTATATATATATATCTGTTTCCACGGTATAATTTAGCCTAATCATATATATATNATATATATATATATATATATATATATATATATATATATATATTCTTATATATATATTCTTATATATATATTCTTATATATATATATGATATATACATACACACACATATATATTATATGAGCAAAGGGACCTTCTATGTATTATAAGTCACATCATACTATATGTATTGTATTATTATATGTGACATACAATATATAATTATATAATATTTATAATAATATGTTATTATGATAATATATAATGTCATTTCAGACAAAATCCACTTTGTTAGATACAAAGTTGCAAGAAAATGAATAAAAGTAGACATCACCAGTAAACTATAATAACTCTAAATTTATATGTATCTAATAAAATAACTTTTATAAAGCACAACCTAAATTATGATTATTTTTATATATGAAATTTTTATCAAGCATACAAAACAATTATTAAAGATACTTTACACAATAAATGAACAGGTTTGATAGAGTGGCATATATGTATTTGTCTATTAAAAAACTGAAAATATTTCATTTTTAAATATACACTGAAATATTTCAAAAAACTTGATAGTATGTTAGACTCTAAAAGAAATTATAGATACTCAATATTATATTGATCATCCCCTTTGACCCTAACAATTTAGTTATAAATCTGGAAATCATCAAGAAGGTAATTTTAAATACAAAATTTTGTAGACATTTAAAAATGCATTTTAAAGTTACAATAATTGAAATTTTAAAATTTAAGATGGAATGAAAGTGAAAAATGGTCCATTGCAAAATTGTTGTATGGAGCTGAAATAGTATTTTGAGGGAATATTATGGGTATATATTCTTTTATATTTTATAAAAGAAAAATGGAAAAATGAATAGGTTAATAAGCATCCATTTAAAGTCTTCCAAACAAAACCCAGAGTAAGTCTAAGAAATCAGTCAAAATAAAAAATATGAAGCAGAAATAAAATAGAATAACTCCAGTTATACAATGGAGAGAATGAACAATGTTCATAACAATTTTTTTTTGAAAAGGCCAATAAATTAAAAGAATCTTTAGCGATTCTGCTCAGGAAAATCAATACTGACACAAATGACACTGAATTAGAGACTTAAAGGGAACATGAGAAGAAACAGTGGAGATAGACAAACATTAAGGGCCTGCCTGCAGATATATTCAGGGATAGAGTGCTTGCCTAGCATGCTTGAGGTCCTGGGTTTCACTCCCAGAACGTACAAAACAAATACAAATAATAGTAACAATAAAAAATCTAAAAAAAAAAAAAACAAGAGAGAGAGAGAAAATAATCTTAACTACCTTTTTTTTTAATGGTACTGGGGATTGAACCCAGGGGGATTTACTACTAACCTATGTCCCCAGACCTTTTTGGTTTTTAATTTTTATTTTGAGACAATGTCTTTCTAATTTGTCAAGGCTAGACTCAAACTTAAATCCTTCTGCCTCAGTCTCCCAAGTCACTAAGTAATCTCAGAAGCTTTAAAAACTTACATGTGATTAGGTAATTTCTTATGTAATATTAACTTACCCATCTTTTTTTTTAAAGAGAGAGAGATTTAATATTTATTTTTTTAATTTTCAGTGGACACAATATCTTTATTTTATTTTTATGTGGTGCTGAGGATCAAACCCAGCGCCCTGTGCATGCCAGGTGAGTGCAGTACCGCTTGAGCCACATCCCCAGTCCTTAACTTACCCATCTTAATTGAGAAAACAGAAAATACTAATAAGCTAGTAATAATATAAATTTGAATTAATAGTTTAAAATCTACCCCACCCACCCCACACAAACTTAATAACATCAGAACAAAGAGATTTGCAGTCAAGTTCTAAAACCAGTTTCTCAAAACAAATAACTACTATCCTTCTTAAATTCATCCCCAATATAGGAAAACAAGAATACTCTCTAGCTCACTTTATAAGGTTGGCATAAAGTTGTGATAGGGGCAGTTAAAAAAAGAAAATTCTAAGCCAATTTTCTTATCTGAAAATAAATGCAAAAACCATAAATAAAATACTTCTGCACAAAATGCTACAATACGTACCAATGATACATATCAGGATAGTCAGATTTATAGAGAAGGGTATTTTACCAGGAATATGGTAAAATAGTAGAATATTAATGAAATTCATACATTAACAGGAAAAATTTAGAGTTTTGCAATAGTTACAAAAACTATTTGGAAAATATTCAAACATATTTAAAGAGAATTCTCTTAGCAAATTAGGAAGAGTGAAGAATTATCTTAAGCTCATTAAAAGAATGGGCCAAAAATGTCCAGGACACAGTTTACTTAATGGTGAAATATCGGAAGTATGTATGTACGTATTTATTTATTTATTTATTGTTGTGGTGTTGTTTGATACCAGGAATGAACTCCAGGGCACTTAATCACTATGCAATAGACCTTTTTTTGTATTTTATTTAGAGACAGAGTCTTGCTGACTTGCTAAGTGTCTCACAAGGTTACTAAGGCTGGCTTTAAACTCTTCATCCTCTTGCCTCAGCCTCCCAAATTGCTGGGATTACAGGTGTGCACCCCCGTGCCTCACTTATTTAAGTTTTTGAACTAATACAAGGATGTCAGTAATCATATCACTATAATGTTGTAGTGAAAGCTCAAAGTAAAGCAATAAGATTAAAATAAAGAAACAAAAGAGATATGTTTATAAATAGTGAAACAAAGCAGCAAATGACACCATGATACACAGGAATATTAACATGCAAAATAAAATAAGGACTTTACCACATTTCCTGTCTTCAAAATTAATTTATAACAATCAAGGGCATACATGGCTAATTACTGTAAAATATGATTTTAAAAGGACTACTCTCAAGAATAATAAGTACTCTACTATTTATATATAAATCTAATGAACTATATAGAAAATTTTTATGTGGAAAATTATATGATATAGTTGAAAGCCATGTGAAGAATAGAATAAATAAAAAGATATGTTTGTGGATTGAGAGAATCAAGATCCTGAAGATATCCAATTTCCCCATTTTGATCTATATATACAATGTAATCCTAATAATAATCACAATTCCAGCAAGGCATTTTGTTTGTACTTCATGCATGGGTTTGTAGACAAATGAATATCTGCTCTCCAGGAACCACAGTAATTCTGTTTTTCAAATTGCTTGAATGCTTATCTTTATGAAACACAGATTTAATCCAGTGATTTTCTTGTTTAGAAATTTTCACTTATTTCTTCAAATTTTCAGGATAAAATTTAAAATCTTAGACAAAGCATACAGATCCTTGGTGGCCCCACCCAGTCCTCTAGAACTTTATCTCCTGACTGCTACTACAGGTAACCAGGGTTCTGGAGTCCTGAATGTAGTATTGTCACATGCATGATGTCTTCAATGCAGTCTTTAGAGTAAGACATTCAGGTCTAGTTTAAGAGAAGCAGAGAAGAAAAATGTGGTTTGTTGTTGCTGAATTCAGACCATCCAGGGCCAATTTTGTAACTGTGTTGGGGATTCTTTGAGCTACATAAATTGAGTATAACTCAATAAATCATGTTATTACTGGTACATACAGGTAAAACTATGAGCAACTTGATTATGCTTTTTGATCTAATTATAGATGGCAATTTGCATACCTACAAATTCCCATAACCATCTCCCTAAAAAAGCTTAAAATTGAAGACTTTTGTATGTGCAGGGCTGTTTCAAAATAGTAAACAGGAGACTAAGAATAGAGACATTCTTAGTGAAATCATGATATATGTGTTCAGCAACTACCAAGAAAAAAAAATAAAACAAATATGGAGAGAGAGGGTGTGAGAAAAAAAGGAAAGACATTAGAATTTAATGAGAAAAAGAGAGCTATAGGACTGAAACAGAGTGAAGAATGGGATTTTATGAAATGAACTTCGTAAATGACATCACCTAGAGATTAAGGAAGAGAAGTATCTCACCCTTGGCCTTTGGCTTCAGCTCACAGGTTTAGTCTGGAATGTTCCTGGGTTCTGAAACTGATGTGACAGAAGGCAGGAAAAGATATAACAAAGAGATTAGTCTGAAAAGATTTGGAAGTCCAACTGCTAATCAGAAGAAAAAAAAAATTAAGAGGCCTATCACAATACCTGAAAAAAAACACATTTTATTACTTAAAATATTTTAAGCAAGTTTTTCCTTTTTTTTTAACCTCATTTTATAGAGTTGGCAGAAATATTTGGAATACAATTCTGAGTGCTTTCATCAGATACATGCCCCAAATCATTTTCACAACCAGATATATTAGACTTTAGGAAACATTTTTCATTGCATTGATGTGAAATTTATTGTAAAGCTTTTTTTTTACTTCTCTAGTGAATGTATTTAGAAAGAGTATAGTAGTGAAATCAAATAATATTTGTTTTCCTTGAAAACATGGGAGACCTGAATATATGCCTAGACAGAAATTGATAACGTCACTGGTTACTGACTTGCCTGAGAACAGTGCTTAGTTCTTCATGTTATATAATATGGTGTTGGTGCATGTAAAAAATGGCTTAGGAAATTTCCTCTGAAAGTGGATTGTAAAATTAAAAAAAAATAGAAATTAAGTCACTGACATAAATCCAGTATATATATTTCAGAATTCAACTTGATATTTATATTTGAGATCTTCATGGTTTCTGTTTTAACCACTGAATTAACACCTATTTGATGGCAAGTTTGTAGGTTAAGTCCTTTTATGTTCCATGCATCCCAGATACCCTGCCCCTAAGCAATATATTTCCAAAAAATTAGTTGACACCACTGACATTTGTGAGGCTTTCTTGTGATTATCAAATTATTTTTGGGGTTAGCCACACAGCTTGACAGATATACTGAGTACATTCCTTACCCACTCATACACACAAACATCTCCAACCAAACTATCTATAAAATAATGGAAGTGGTACTATATTTATCTGCTGTGTTCTAAATTCTAATGAAAGGATAACTTCAATATACATTTTGGGATATAGGTAAATAATAATATATACATACACACTTCTATTAAAATTTCTTCCACTCTTACAGAAAACTGCTTCTCAATTATTTTACCTTTTATTTACCCTCAATTTTAAGGAAACACTTTAAGTAAATCTTGTGCTCATTTTGCAAATGAAAAAACTGAGGCCTGGACTGATTATGGATCATCATACTGGCTTACTGTGGATTTGAGACAAGAAATCAAGTTTCTAATTCTCTATTCCAGTTCTTCTCATTGGCTTAATGACTTCCCACCATGGTGAGGATTTTAAAACTGGCAGGGGTCACTTTCTGGGCCTAATACCTCAATACACCAGGCATATTCAGGGTCTTCTTTCAAGTGTCATTCCAACTATTTAAGACTTTCATATGCCCGATTCTTTGAGATTTATTTTTTAATCCAACAAATATATGGATACTGGATTTTAAGATCATCAAAGGATTTAGGAATATGATGGCTCTTTAAATCCAGTATTTTGGGTATTGAGGTAGGTATGGCACAAACTGACCAGCAACAATTAGATTCACTGCTTCACTTCATATTACCATACCCAAATTTGTGCTTGTTTCACTACCACTTATTCCCACTCCAGGCAGTATTCCAATGGTAATAGCCCTTTAACAAGTCTTTTACCATCTCTTTTTAGGGTAAAAGGATAACTAAAGCATGTTTATTTGAAGTTTACAATTAACCAATAACATATATAAAGAGGCACATGAAGTAGAAGTTCACCTCCTTGGTTTTTCCTTCAATAGCTATTTGGACTCAACAGGGCCTAAAGGAGAATGTGTCTTTTAAAAATTTGTATTTCCTTCAGGTTTAGGAACAATAATCAATAGTTTTCATCTGTGATCTTCCAAATGAAGGAAATAGGGCAACTCTAGTATCAAACCAAAGATTTTAGATCAATGTGCTTCAACCTCAAAAGAATTGTTGGTTATATTTTCTTAATCTAAACTTCATAGAATGGGGGGGGGGGTACAGTGTGCAGATCTTCTGAAATAATTTTGAATCATTTTATTCTATGATATAAACAATAAAAAGATAAAGGAGGTATTTTATTCCATTTAACTTTGAACAAAACACAAAACAAAATGGGTGTGTGTAGAAAGTGAAAAGGGTTTGAGGATTATAAAAGAATAGATGCAAAAAAATTTTAAAAGTCTGTTGTCATAATCAGCTGCCTTACAATGGAAATAAATTAGAACCCTTATAGGTGGAGGAAACACTTACATAATCATTTGAGTGTGCTTGATTTTGAATGATCTCATGATAAATGTCCCTAGGAGCCCACAAACATACCACAAAGGAGTCACTTTACACCAGGACTCAAGAGCAGCAACTGTTCTTGAAAGAAAACAAATTTCTGTTCAGGGAATTTGAACCACTCCAAAGGATTTAATGACTTGCAGGGGTTTGTAGGTCAGTCACATCTGTTCTAAAATGAAATGCTTCTTCCTGTTTCTAAATTGCCTAACCCTTAACCCCATTAGCCTTTACTTCTTAAAACAAAGATTATTCCTGTTTCATTAGCTGTGCAACATTCAGGGCCTTTATAATTTTTACAGCACATGGAATTCATCATAGCTATAAAGCTATAAAGAAGAATAATCTTCTCTTTTGGTCAGCAAAAAGAATAAAGAGTCAAACAAAGAACAAGATAAATAAGATCTGCATTAAGTTTGAAGGTTTGATTGGTATGTCATGTCTACATGGACACCTGTGGAAAATAAGTGTATCTGAAACAGACGTGCGCCTATCCAAGATGGAGAATTTCTGCGTGTTTCCCTTCTTCTCAGTAGGTTTCCATTGTTGTGCTGAGTGCTCTCCATGTAAATGAAGGGATCTAGTCTGAGGTAGAAGCTAGCCCCAGCTGCCTCTGAGGCTTGAAAACCCCTGCATTGTAAGCTTCTGAACCTTTATACTAAGGCTACACCAGAAGGCAAAGAGAGGAAGGGTCGATTTCCCTAACAACCTTATTTGCAAATATAACAGTTGGTTTAAAAATTATTAAGGAAAGGAGTAAAATGAGGTCTATACACAATCTAAAACGCAGACAAGCAGAATAGCTAGTGATTGGAGGAGAATGAATGGGTGGGAGAATTCACACATTTTATAAAGACACTAGAGAAAGGTTGGAAGAGAGAACACTGCCTTGCACTCTGTTTCCTATAACCTTCTTTTTCACAAATAATGAAATGTCAAATAACGAGAAAGAAACAAGCCCCCCAGATTTATATGCCCCCAGATCTTACCTGTGAGTAGACAAGGTTTTGCCAGTGTTGTGCAGCAGGATAATGCCCACCCGGAAATCTCGCGAGGCTAGCCTGCAGAAGGGCTGGGCTCCTCATTAAAGACTTCACGTCAAGCTGCAGGAATTTGTCAGGATGGTTGTTATTGGGCAAAACAGAAAGATCCATGTCTCCCTTCATCTACAGTGGAAACAAAGGCAGGCAAAACTGCTCCGGTCAGACTCCTCCATTATTAATGAGCCCGAGGATGCTCCGACTAGCATCTGAAACCAGGTCTCTGCTGCACTCAGAAGCCACTCTCAAAATGACATGTCAACACACAGGAACAAAGAAACAAAGCAGCACACTGCCCTTACACACACACACACACACACACACACACACACACACACAGCTTTTGAATGGGACAGACAGTGCTGCACTGATTAAAATAAATAGGATGGCAAAATTAGATAATGTATGGCATTTAATGTCTCTCCATTCAGTCTGAAATAACAATCTGAGGGGCACAATTGTCTATATAAAAGCTGCCAGAATCTCAGTGTTATAGCCCATAATTTAGAACACAGGAAATAGTCACCTGGAGAGAGACACTGCTTGATTTTTCTCTCTCAATATTGTTGAGCTCACAGCAGAGTTGGCCCTGCCTAGGCAGCCTCACATGTGATAGGCAGTATCTTGTTTCTTCTTATGTTTGACTCCCAGAGACTTAAGCTCAAGTGAAACCTAATCAGGTTCAGGTTGTCAGCTCATTCTGAATAGGAGAATGGCAAGAATTTGCTTTATAGTATGCTACAGTAATTTAGTGCCCCAACCTATTGCCTTGACCCAGCCACAATCAATATACCTTTGACTGTTCCTAGCTATGTAAGCTTCTGTGATGTTTGTGTTCACATTTGGAACCAAAGGGAACCATAGCTGCAAAGTTTGGATGATGTGTTGTCTTAAGTGAACCCCTCTGCTGTTAAGAAAGCTGGGGACAATGGTGTGGGAGGGGGCGGGGTGGCTATGGGCAGTGTCAAGCAGCAAATGACTATGGATGACTTTAATGGAGAATGTGCTGTTTTCACAAGACACTTTACTTTAGATGACCCATACATCTCATTGGGAAACTATGGAATTCCATCTGGAGAAAGAAGAAAGCTCCCCACTTGTGAGAAGATAAAGGATAGATCCATCAGTGGCTTCTAAAAAACATAACTGTCTGATATTTTTGCATTTTCATAAACTCTCTGACTTAGCAGGAAGGTTTCCCTTCCAGGGGCAATGGGGTTACATGTTGAATGTATCAACACTAGATTTCAGAAGAGTGCCATGTGGCTTATAAGAATCAGCAGCTAGGATGTTCATGAACTAAGCAAGACACGGGAGAGCACTTACCTTTTTTTATAGCAATAGGCATAAGGGGATGTGTTTTAGCAAATATTTGTCCTACTTAAAGTTGTAAAACTTAGTCCGCAGTTAATATTATCTATAAGAATTTTTCAGACACAAACTCCATTATTGTCTTTTGATATTTTAAATACCTTTGAGGTGATTTTGAAGTGTGTTTACTAGAGAAGCAATAAGTACTTCATAATGACAGTTAATAACAAAACAATTAAACCACAAGTGTTCTAAGAATGAAGTGTATGATGTACACGTACATGTGTTTGATATTTTCTGGGTTTTTCGGTCTGCTGCCAGAATACATCCAATGAACAAATATTTCTCAGACTGCTTGCTTTTCCTAAAAGATTCTTTGGGGAATAACACACATCTTCAAGAAGAACCTTGCTTGTCTTTGGCTCTCTGTATTGGCAAGTGGAGACACAGAACTTAGATCCAAATATATTTGATTAGGCCTTTTCCTTAGCCAAAGTATGAGGTAGGTGAAATGAGCCTTCAGTTTTCCTTAGGCGTTCTTTTAGGTTTCTGTGCTATGCCCTGTGTGCCCAGAGATTTATGCACTCCCTCTCCATTTGCAAGTTTATTCCCTTCCTCTCCATCTTCTTCCCCACTCCTTTATCATCAATTCTCTTCTAATTCCTGCAGGTAGCTGATAGGACTGCAGCCAGGAAGTCAAACTTCAGGCCCTCACTTCCTCTACTCCTCCCTCTCCCTGTGCCTCTGCTCCTGCCTGGAGACATTCCTTTTCATCAGTGGCTGTTGATTACCCCCTATCCATCCTTCATGGGCCATGGTTGACACCTAGCCTTCTGTAAAACCTTCATACATTTTGTACATTTTCCTTAGTAGATGTGATTTTTAATATCTACTTTGAAGCTTTATTTGTACCTTCATCTTTTTTTTTAATTTGTTCTTTTTAGATATCCATGACAGTAGAGTGTATTTTGACATATTATAAAATATAACTTATTCTAATTATGATTCTATTCTTGCGGTTGAACATGATGTAGAGTGGGGTTGGGGATATAGTTTAGAGGTAGAGCAATTGCCTGGCATGTGTGAGACCCCAGGTTCAATCCCTAATACAAAAAAAAAAAAAAGGAGCATGATGTGGTCATGTTTTCTGGTCATGTTTTCATATATGAACATAGGAAAGTTTTTTCCTGTTTGTTCTACTCTTTCCTATTCCCATCACACCTCCCTTCCCTTCATTCCCTTTTGTCTAAGCCAATGAACTTCTATTCTTTCCTTTCCTCTCCCACTTATCTGTGTTAATATCTGCATATTAGAAAGAACAGTTATCCTTTGTTTTGGGGGGATTGGCTTATTTCATTTAGCATGATAGTTTCCATTTCCATCTATATATGGACAAGTGTCATAATTTCATTCTTCTTTATGGCTGAGCAGTATTCTAGTGTGTGTGTGTGTGTGTGTGTGTGTGTATCACATTTTTTTACCCATTCATCTTACTGTCCTTTGTTAGATAATTTATTTAATACTTTTAACAGCCCCTAAAGTAGATAATGCATTGTAAAATAACAGACCTAATGGATGGCCCCTTTTACTTGACTCATGCCTGCAGATACTAATAAAATCTTTTGTTCAACAAATAATGATTGCTGTTGTTTCTTCCAGTCTCTAAGAATGTAATTATTGCTGGAAATTGATAATTCAATTAAAAACATAATTAGGTGTTCTGTTTTCTAATCTTCTGTTCCATCCATGCTCATTGAAAAAAAAAAAGGATTTGCTTGCCAAAAGTTTTGTGACTATATTCTCTTCTACTGATTTATGATGCATAAATTCATATTAAAACTTAGTAGTTCTGCTTTGTTAATGCTAGCATTTTCCAAATTGATTACATGACACCTATTTATTGTTTTTCCATTAATTGAAAAAAATTGAGTTATTTTAGAATAATTGGTACATATTGGCTTATGGTTTCTATTTCTCTCCTGTAATTAAATCTTTTTATTCAAGAGCAAGGAAAGGTAACAATATAAATGAGTAAGATTTATATTGGAGGAGCACTCTGGTGGGAATCATGGAATCTAGGGCCTCTCAAATTTACCATATTGGTAGCCATTTGCTCTCTTTACAGCAATTTTAATAAAAAGTATTACTTACCCATGGATTCTCATCCCACATTAATTTTTATAGGAGGGAAATTAAAATAAAAAGATTAAATATAGACTCACTAGATAAAAGTGACTATATTTTAATTTTCCTATTTCTCTCTTCCTCCCTTTTTCCTTTCTTCCTTCTCTTTCTTTCAAAATTGTACCACTGACCAAGTAGAATATTTGAAAGTGTTTTCAGCTGAAAAGCCTGCACAATGTCCAGATGTGCAGTCAAATTATCTGAAAGAATTTGAAGATAATTTGGATAGTTTTGATTACAAAGCAAACCTGTGAGTAAGATTATATGAATCCTTGTGTTATCTATTATAAAACATTTTCAAAACAAATCGGAAAAAGGGAGGTAGTCAGGGTACTTGCATATACAGAATTTGGAGTTAGAGTAGCTCTATTACATCCAACTAAATTATGAATCTCTCTGAGACTCAGTTTCCTTGGTATAAAGACAGTAAGAGCACTTACAAAGTTGCTGAGAGGTTTAATAAGTGTAGTTCTGTGGTTAACATAGATATACTAAGCACTAAAGAAGTTTGCTATTATTTTAAATCTGCATAAGAACATAAACGTTCAATTCAGTTTTCTCTGATAAAAAAGCAAACTAAAAAAAATTAAAAATTAAAGCAATATTAACCATCTGTATTCTTTCTTTTGTGGCACTGAGATTGAACCCAGTGGTGCTCTACCATTGAGCTCGGTCCCCAGCCCTTTTTATTTTTATTTTGAGATAGGGTCTTACTAAGCTGTTGAGGCTGGACTTGAACTTGAAATTCTCCTGCACCAGGTTTCCAAGTAGCTGGGATTACAGACTTGCACCACCTTGTATGACTTTTAACCATCTATATTTTAAAAATCAATTACATTTTCCATAAACCTCTTTCTTTTGTAATTCTGAGTAAGAACTGGCCAAAAAAGGGAATTGCATAAGATGTGAAGGCAAAATGGAAATAGAATTTATTAATTCAAAAGTCCTTTAGGAGTCATCCGTGGTGTACAGTGGCTAGAGTGTTATTTTAATTCTTACCTGTAGTCTCCTAGAGTAAAATACATTTAAAGTGCAAGTCAAAGGGAGAGCTTATGGAAGTCTAATAACTTCATCAAGTTTTGACTTCAGTCTGTCTTCAAATGGGGCCTAAGAGTTCCACCCTCCTCACAGATATTGTCTTAATGCTGGGAGGTATTTGGCAAAGACATACTCAGACACTGACAGAAACCCTGCCCCTCATTAGTTTTATGATTGTTGGAACAGGAGCTTGTATGGTGGTAATGTTGATGGAAGTTCCTAAAATTTGAAATTAAATCAATAAATGCTTTCCTGAAGGGGTTTCAGAATTTGCTCTACCATTAAGGATTAGAAGGATGCAGGGGTAGTAAATTATCATTCTTTTTAAAAAAAAATATTTATTTTTTAGTTGTAGTTGGACACAATACCTTTATTTTAAATATTTATTTTTATGTGGTGCTGAGGATTGAACCCAGGGCCTTGTCTGTGCTAGGCAAGAGCTCTACCACTGAGCCACAGACCCAGCCCCTAAATTATCATTCTTTTTGCCTATTATCCTCTGAAGACAGAGGATTTGAAGAATTACATTGGTTTACTACAAACAATCAGATGGTGCCCCCAATTTCAGTTGTGGTTCCATATGTATTATAAGAGCAAATGAATATTTTGGGGGACCTAAAAGAAAAATGTTAAATTATTTTATTAGTGAAAACATCACCAGCAGTTTGGTTTAATTCAGCAATTACTTCCACTGTCTGAAATTAGGGCTTTCTAATCCACAGGGGCCACAGTCTCTTCTATATTGCATATAATAACATAAGGGTCTACCTCAACAATGATTTCATGTTGATTGGATCTGGTGAACAGGAAGTTGTAGCTAATAATACTATATAGACACCTTAATAATATTTATGAGTGCCAGAATGTGAGTTAAACTCCTTAAAATGTTGGGGACTTTATACCTTGGTAAAATTTCTCAGATTCAATGGCATGTTGAGATATGGCTTTTAAGGTGAAGGACAAGTTTCTACCCCTGGCCCTTTCTAAGAAAGAGATAAAAAATCCAGTTGGGCAGCTGCAGTAATTTGAACCTCATTTGGGAATGATGTTTTCTGAGACTTATTAATGAGTAACTGTAGACTTCCAGTTTTGTATGATGCACAGAATAAGAGGTGAGTCTACAACCAGTCCAGGCTTCATTTGAAGACATTATGCTCTAATTTGACTGTATGGCACTTAAAGAATCACTCAAACATGAAGATCCTGGATGGAGCTTCTGGAAGGTTCCTATTGGTGAATCATAGTAAGGTCTCTGGGATTTTGGAGCAAAGCTGTGGAGTTTTCTACAAATAATTCTTTTTGCTCTCAGAAGCCATTTTTGGCTTGCTACTAGATCTTAGTAAATGCTAAATGCTTGGCTATGTGTCATCAAATTCTCATGTAACCTGTACTGCTGATTATAAATTTGATGATGAATGATCCTTGAAGCCTATGCAATGATTACCTGAGTGGAACATCATTACAATCATCAAGTGTACCAGATTAATCTTTAGCACATTCTGAAAGCATAAATAAATTCCAAACAGATTTTATTATTAGGGATCCTACTATGGTTGCATTGCCTCCTTTCTTCCAACTCATACCTAAGGTCTCATGGAGTCTTTCTCAGGACTAATTAACTGAGATAGAAAAATATCTAGGTTTGGTTTGCTAATAGTTCTTTGCAATAAACTAGCATTACCCAGGTATATAGCTGTAATTCTACAATTGCACAGAGAAGTGATCTTACATGAGACTACTAAGAAAAATTCTTAATCCTTTTAGTTAGAAAGAATGTGTGTCTGGCTATTCACTTTGTCTGAAAGGAAAAATGGCCAGAAGCATGGTATACAGTAATTTATGCTTTGTGGCTCAAGGTTTGCCTGCTTTGGCAGGCACTTGGAGCATGATCCAAAAATTAATGACAAGGAAATCTGAGGGGGGGTGGTGGGAAAGTATATAGATGAACATCCTTGAATAGCCTACATACTTATATTCCATTTGACTGCTTACCAAAGAACTCACTTGGGAGAGAAGGATAGTAATTATCAAGTAGGTAAGATGATGTGTCTTATAGATTTTGGCCAGTCTCTTTCACCAGCAACCTTTATACTTGATCAATGGGCTTATGGACAAAGAAACAAATGGTAGCAGGAGAGGAAATTATGCATGGACTCAGCAACATGGGCTTCCTTCCACTCACCAAAGTCAGTCTAGACAAAGTTTCTGTTGAGGGTTCAAGCTAACAATTGCAGAGAAGATATGGAGCCATTCTGAAGAAGGACAGGCCACCTTGATGGTAGATTGATTATATTAGATTGCTTCTATCAAAAGAGATGCAATGGCTTATTCTCACAGAAATAGTCACTTACTCTGAATTGAGATTTGCTTTCTCAACCTGCTATGCTTCTGTCAAAATACCATCTGTGAACTTAACAAATGTTTCATTCACTGATTTGGTATTCCACACAACATTGTTTCAGTTCAGAGAACTTGTTTAAAAACAAATAAAATGTGGCAATGCTCATGCTCATGTAAATTTCCTACCAGTATCCCTTTCACCCTCTAGCAGATGGCCTAACAGAATGATACGATGTCTGTTAAGAAAAAAAAAAAATTACTTCTGGCACTAGCTAGTAGAAAACACTTTGGAGGTCTGAGGTAATATCTTAGTTCTAAGATGCTATATATGTTCTAAATCATTGACCAATATGTGGTGCTATTTCTACCAAGACTCATAGATTCAGCAATCAAGGGATGGAATTGTGATTGCCTTCCTTATTAGTTTATTTTTCTTCCTTCTCTTATTCACCTACTGTCTTTCATAAGATGTATGGATACTGGTTAATGTTACATTTCAGCAATTAAGTCAAAGGAGTTCCATAATTAGGAAAAATCTAGAAACAAAATTACCCCAATGTTAAAACTAACTAATTAAATGTAGGTGAAAATAATGAAAGAAGTGTCAAGTACTGTGAAAGTTTTGAGGTCTTACCCTACTCATAATATATCAAATTCATCAGTCATTTTTTAGAGCAGAAGACACAAGACTCCTGGGTTAGAGACAAAGGACTTTATTACTCACAGCAATAAAATTGGCCAGAGAGAATCTGCATTTCCTTGCACTGGTTCTCTGAGCCCCAATTCACACAGGGTAACATGAAGAGAACCAGGTGACATCTGCACGTGTAGGAAGCCTATATTATAATAAAAGAACCTCAATTTTAGAGAGCCTGAAAATTTAAAAAAGGGAAGCAAGCATGTTTGCCCTTTGTTCCAAAGAAATATACTACCTCTGTCTTCCACAATGGTTCATTGTATAAGAGTCCTTTAGAAGAGACTTCAGAACAAAAGCAGACAGTGCCTTTTCTTGCCAAACATGTGGAAGTGTGAGAGATCTATGAAGAATTGTCTCCCAAAAGGAAGTTTTACATATTTTATTGAAAAATCTAAGAAATCATGTGAATCATGTACAATATTTTCTCACGAGAAAAATTCTAAGCTGGCTTTTGAACGTTTCACAGAATTGTAAAACTTTTTATTTTTAAAAAGGAAAAAAAAAAACACAATGAAACTACCATAGTATTATATGCTTTTCGTCTTTTCTGATCCTAAGGAAAAGGCTGAAAAATATTCAGTAAGTTTTCTCATTATGATTTGTGAGTCTAAGCACTCTACTCTTTCATAAATCTGCTAAACGGACACAAGGAAATGGGTGGATCAATGCTTTCTTTGTTCAAAATATTTAAAAAGCTAAAATCTAATGACAACATGATAAAATAATACACATTTTTGTAGGATGTTATCATTTCTAAAACAGTTTCTCTACACTATATCAACAGTGCAATGGTGATTCAGTGTAAATCATTACAGTGTTTCATTGTTACAATACTTGTGTTCAAGTACATGTTCATGAACATGATCAAAGTCTCTGCTTTGACTTTCTTTTCCATTATTAAAATAAGGTTATAATTACAGTAGAATTTTTCCTATGGATGTCTCTAAATCTGAACCAAATTCATAATACATTCTCTAAAAACCTGTTCAACACTATGAGGTTTCTTAAGTTTACACATCTCCTGCAGATTACAGAAAATGGGCTAATTCTGCAGCAGGACATTAAAAAAAAAAAAAAAAGGAACCATGATTTTCTCCATATATAACTAAACTATGCTAAGGTAGTATAAGCACTGTATAACTCAATAGTATTAGTGGAAAGTAGCACCTTAGAGACAGCCCTAACTTTAACTTTAAAAAAAAAAAATGTTTTAAGTCTAGTGATCTTTTTTTTTTTTCATTTTCTTTTTATTAGGGCACTGGATCCAACTTATTCATTCATATAAATTTTGCCTTATAGTATAAATCAAAATGTTTGTATTACCAAAACAAATACCACATTGGATGTTTGGCAGGGAAAAAATAAATTAATTTGATTAAATTATATGTAATCTGCTAATATTTGGTCTGAAAGACATGCTAGTGTGTGATTATAAATAATGTAACTGCAAAGAAATGTGAGCCAGCCAGCCAGCCTGCTAGAGGTCAGCTCTTCTGCTGTAGCTTTTGGGCATAGAAGTCCCTGCACGTCTCACAGCAGCGCTGATACCACCGCATGTCCTGACATAGGTTCTTCTCACGGATCACTCGGCAGTATACGGGCCACTGATCACCCAAGCACTTGAAAGTCAGAGCAGCTGTGAAACAGAACACAACAAGTTCAATAATACATTAATAGAAACCAATTTCAGTCACTTATTTTATGCATTCATTTTGACTCATATATATTACCTTCTGGAATGCAAAAGGCAAAGACACACATGCACACAGACCCCCCCCCCCCACCTGTCTCTTATACAC
>NW_026000026.1:82632221-82717556 GCF_001458135.2 Marmota marmota marmota
TTTTTTTTTTTTTTTTTTTTTTTTTTTTTTTTTTTTTTTTTTTTTTTGCTAAATGATACTTCAAAGACTCCAAGTAATTATTGGAGAAAAAAATTGTGCTGTTATGGAATACATGAATTTGGATCATCTACTTTAGGATTGCTTAACTTTTGTCTTAATTATTATCATTTTACTTGAGCTGATTATTTCTTAGAAATGTTAATTATTTGGCTCAGAAAAGAGAGTTTTTGTATTTCCATAAAAAATCCCAAACTTTTCCATTTCATTGACTTCTATGCTTGGAAAAAGTACATTTTGTAATTTAGCTCCTTGTATTTTGGCAATTATTCTTCACAATTCAAATGGTTTTTCTGGAGATTATATGTACAGGTTAAAACTCAAGTTATTAAACATAAATTCACCCACTGACAACCATGTAGGAGAGCTGTTAAAAGACACAGAAATAAAAACTAATTCATTCATCAGTATTTGTCATGAAAACACAGGCTACATCTAGTTAAAATGCACACTCTACTTATTGATAATAGATTGTATTAAATAACAGGAATTGAGAATAAATATGGAAACATTTCATAACATAATAACTATATAAATATCTGAATATTACTAGCATTTTAAGATATATGATTATATCCTCAAAGATGAAAAAAAAATGATACCTCTTGTCCCATGGTGTAGTTCTATCCACCTGTTCTTCATGAAAGCCATGTTTTACTCTATGTCTTCTCAAAGATAATTTGTACCCAGGATCACAATGAAGGCTGTTAAGCATGGGAAGTCTGAGGCTTATAATGCAACCTCACTTTTCCACAGGTATTAACTTACATGATCTTTCTGCCTTGACACTGGTCTGAAGTTAAAATTTGGTTGCATCCTGTTAACTCTTTACAAAGTGATCTTGGGTGGTAAGGCATTAATATTTCCTAGACCTGACTCTGTGTAGACACCTTCAGGATCCAAAGCAATTTACTCTTTAGGATTCTTTTTTACCAACCTGGCCATTTAGAGTAAACCATATCTAAATAGATTGAACTTATTCAGGACCAAACTGGGCAGTATAACTTCAAAATGCTCAAGCTTTAAAGTAATATGCAAGTGGAAGAGCATTTTTATGTGTTATGTTTTCAATGTGGTGTGTCTCCCAAAAGCTCACATGTGAGACAATGCAAGAATATTTGTAGGAGAAACCTTAAACTAATCAGTGAATTGTTACCTGGTGGCATCAACTGAGTGGTAATTTGAGGCAGGTGGGATGTGGCCAGAGGAAGTAATTCATTGGGACATGGCTAAAAGGTATACATTTTTATCTGAGAATTGTGTCTCTCTCTCTTCCCTTCCTGGTCACCATGTGAGCTACTTCCCTCTGCCACACTCTTATACTATAATATTTAACCTTACCTTGAGCCCAGAGGAATGAAGCCTACTGTTTATGGATGAAGACCTCTGAAACATGAGCCCCTAAATAAACTTCTCCTCCTCTATAGTTGTTCTGGTTAGGTCCTTTTTAGTCACAGCAGCGAAAAAGCTGACTAAAACATTGTGTTTCTCAGACTTATCCAGTTTTGGTCACTTACCTAGTCTAGGTGATGTTATTGTATTTACATTAATCTTCTCATTGCAGGGCTGAAGGTGGCATGGCCTATATGCTGCAGGTTTTTCTGAAGAAAAACATTCATTTCCATGTCTTCCTGTGATCTTATGCATGCACTGGATGACCCGGGACTGCATTCCTTTGCCACAGGTAATTGAGCACTAGGAGAGATACAAGGTTTGTTAAAAGTTCTTTTGTTGTTTCCCTTTCCTACACCATTAGCGATATTTTCTATATATTTCTTAAAAATCAATTGTAAGCATCAACATCCAGAAACAATGCAAAATATGAGTCAGAAACATAGATGCTTTAAACTTGGGCACAATATTGCTAAGAACCTCTGATGTACCTAGGGCAGAGCTCTGGGTATTGAAGGACATTGGAGAGTAATAAAGAAAATTAGAGAGTATGGCTTGAAGGGAAAGAGAGTGAATGACACCAGCAATGCTTGGGCAGACAGTTTTTAAAGATCTAAGATTTAAAGATAAGAAGCAATACAAATAATTAAATGCTGTGGAAGCTGAGCGATTTTACATATTCTTAGCCAACTGGTCAACATTTAAATAATGAGTTGCACTACAAAGCTATTGTTTGCTTCTTTGGGATCAAAGCAGTACCACTTCTGTAAGCTTTGATTCCATACAATACTAATAGTAGTTAGCACTTATTTGGCATTTATTATATGCCAGGCACTTGAGTTAGAGGTTATATTTACTTTAATATCTCACACGATGCCCATGAGTACTATTATTATCCCTTTTAAACAGATGAGAAAATAGAGTTTCAAGTAAGTTAAACAAATTGTCCAAACTTTTACAGCTAAAAGGTGCTAGAATTGGAGTATGGACTTAAACATACGAATTCCAAGTTTGGATACCTAAGCAGTACTTGATACTGGCTGATGGCTAATGTTCCTCTTCTGGTGAAACAGAAATCTTTTCTTTTCCTCCATCCTATCAAATTTATCCTTTATCTTCCTATCTTACTATTAAGCTAAACAATGAACTAGAAGGCTTTTTTGTGTTTTTTTTTTTTTTTTTGGCTTTGTTTTGCTAAAATTCAGGTTACATAGCATGAAATAAATTCTTTTGCCACAATTCATATTGCCTCATCTTTAGTTAGAGTAATCATATAATTTGTTACCAAATCAAGCAATTATGGAAGAAATTGTTGATGATAATTATTCCTAAACTATAAACATATAATGGGGCAGGCTTGGGCAAATTAGGATAAACAGTCACCCTATCTGGAGATCACCTAACAGATCTATGATATACAGTCACCCTATCTACAGATCACCTAGAAGATCCATGTATTAAACAATAAACACAAATGAATGACATGTGAAATACCTCATATTTTCTGGGCATTATCTAGTATGCATTTTTATAGAACATATTTATTCATAATGCAAAGAGTGAGTCACATACAAGTTAGTTAACTCATTCATTCAACATGCCTGTACAAGAAGCTGACATTGTGCCAAGCACTGTTCTAGATATTAGGATGTGAGAGTCACAAAACAGAAAAGAACAAATACCTTTGAGAAGCTCACATTCTCATGATCAAGGGAGGAGCAAAAATATAAAGAAGTAAAATATAAGTATTTTACATAAAATAGAAGTATTTTACATGTCGGCAGGTACGATGGAGAAAAATAAAACTTAGAATGGGGAAAGTTTGGGAAGGGTTGTTTGCCATTCAAGTAGTATGACCAGGGACAGATTCATGGAGAAGGTGACATAGGAGAGAGTAGTCTATCATAGACGTCTTTTGATTCCAAATACTATGTTCTTTCCATCATATGCAATATAAACTTTGAATTTATATACCTGTGGGCTTTTGTCTCTCTACTATATGCACAATATGCTTTTTATCTATATATTTGGGGCTGTGATTCTCCTAGTAGCTTAATATGAAGGGTGAGTACCTGGAGTGTTTCATCAGATCCTGGATTAATTTCCATCCCCCCTTGCCCTGCCTCACTCTCCTTCCTTTCTTTCAGTCTTGCTTTCCAGTAAATTTGAATCTTGCTCTTCACATATATATCAAGTAAATTGAAAATGTATCTGAAACAAGGCAGCACTGTAGACTTTCACCAAAGGCCAAAATACTGAAATGTCAACATCAATTTACCAGCAGCTGGTAAAGAAACACGAGATAACTTGCCATGGATACTTTTTTTTTTTCAAGGAAAAATTGCTGACTACAGTATTTTAAAAAGACAGCCTTGTATTGTCTGAAAAATATTCTGTTGCCCCGAAGGACCTTTGCAACAAAACACCTCATGAATGAATTCATGAACTAGAAGTCTTTCATTCTGCCCAGGAAACAGTCCCGATATTCCAGGTTTACTAGAGTAAAAAGGAAGTAGTAATCTTTAAAAGAAACTAAAACAGCTTAGAAAATTGCTTAATAATTTTAGAGCTCAGGAGATTGATTTTTTTTTTTGTCAGAGATAATAAGGCACAAGGAAAATCAATGTTAGTAAACACCCCCTTCCCCTCTAAAAATAAGCCCTCAAGTCTCTGAAAATAAAATTTGTTTTGACTTGGTGATATTTCATTCTATCTGAGAAAATTATAATCTTCCCTATACTTGAATACTCATGAGTGATATATTGAGATAATCTCAACTTATATTTCTCTAATAACAGAATAGATCTTTTCTTGCCTTGGGAATTGGTGACAATTTCTAAGGCTATATTATATAATATCTGCACTGTAGCTTGCATGTCAAACACTAACTGCAATAAGAAAAATCTGCTCAATATTTTGAATAGTTTGGAATATCAAAATGATTAGAGGAATATTGGGAAAGGAGATCCACACATCCAAATGTCAGCAAATCAACCTGGTAATAACAATAATTCATCTCCCTTTAAAATGAGATAGACATCATCAAATTTTATATCACTTCCATTATTTAAATCTCTACTTCATTTCTGTGATTCTTATGCAATTTCATAAGAGTTGATTGATTTGATTTTGCCAAAGAAAATTTTATCAAAAGAAACTAATATAAAAGGATCCATGTGGGGAAGAATATGCAATGTCCTAGTTTGTGGAAATACAGAGTAAATTTTACTTATTTCAGATGTTTATATTTTTTTATGAAAATGACCAGGGATACTCTAGTAATTGACATGAAGATGAACTTTGGGGAAATTATTTCTGCCAAATTAGATGACAGCATTGAGAAGAAAGGGTCTGCCCATACTGACAAAGAAAGGCCAATATGTTAGAATGATTCCGCAAGTTTATAGATTTGTTAAAATATAAACAAATGATAGAAAGTAGAAATTTATAGAAAACAAAAACACAATAAAATTCTTAACAAATGCTTAATTGTAACATCAAAAAAATATTTAAAAAGAAGGGGCAAGATGAATTCTGCATGCCTATGAAGTCCAACAGTTGGACAAGGCAAAGTGTGAAATCCTCTTTTCTATCATAGATGATAAAAGAATTGTGAAGCACTGACAGACAGTTGAACTGCAGCAAGAAACTGAAGATCTTGAATGAACCCCTGGTGTTCTCAAGTAATGACCATTTACTTGGAGACATTTATTGCTCTCACAGTTTCTGTATGTTCAAAAGCAGTCAGTGTGTGCTGCTGAACAACTGCAGTCTGATGAAATTAAAGTTTCTGAAGTCTGATCTGATGCATTTTAGAAATGGAGGATGATTAGGTCTAAGTTATGGTATAATTAGATGGGATAAATAACTTGCTGAGGAAGCAAGTGCTAAATAGAAGATATGAGTGTACTGTGTTGCTAAGAGTCAATTATTTTACACGGAATATTCCTTTTTCAATATATTTAAATGTTTATCAAAAATTCCACATCTTTTGCTGGGCATGGTGGTGCATGCCTGTAATCCTAGCACCTCAGGAGGCTGAGGCAGGAGGATCTCGAGTTCAAAGCCAGCCTCAGCAACTTAGTGAAGCCCTAAGTAACTCTGTGAGATCCTGTCTCTAAATAAAATACAAAAAGGGCTGGGGATATGGCTCTGTGGTTGAGTATCTCTGAGTTCAATCCCTGGTACCCCCCCCCCCCCCCCCCCCCNCCCCCCCCCCCCGCCCCCTGCCCCTGCCAAAAAAAAAAAATCCACATCTTTAAAAAAAATGTACATGTATTTTTCCTACTGTTTCTATGAATACTATTTCTTTAGTGGCCCACTAAATACCATTGAATGATAACAAACTCTGAAATATACTGAAATGTGTAAAACATGTTTAATCAAAGAAAAGAGGCTATAAACATACCAATGAACAGCCATCTACAAATCTGCACAGTGCCCAAGTAAGGAAGAGAATGGTTACCCACAATTCCCATAGGTTCTTCAATGGTTATCCCTAGTACAATTGGAATCTACTTTTATAAAGTATAAAATTTTCTTTCTGGCATTGAAAATTCATAAAGCATGTAGGAATTTCCTTAATTGCTTATGGCATAACCTATTTTTTACCATATCTGTCAAATTCATCAAAGAACGTTGCTATCTTCTAGACTAAGAATTAATCCTTGTATTTCTGGACAACCTACTTGGAGCCCTAATGGGATATACAAAAACACCACTAACCACTCTCACTTTTAGAAAGGAGACATTTATTCCTTTCACTGGTATTTGATCCTTGTGTTGCTTCCACACCTGTGGACTCTGAAATCCAGGAGATCTATTCGTATGCAGATGTCTTACAGTCTTGCTATCTAGTAAATAGTCAACAATCAGCATGTTTTTCTTTAACTTGCATGGCCAGCTATGCTTCAATCCTGACACTGAATATTACAATTCTTCTATTGAAGAAACAAACATTTCTTTATGCTTCTCAAAGTGAATGTGAAAGGAAAAACTATAAAAATATTAAATTGAAGTTTATGATAGGAACTCTCTAACTGGCTTTTAATACAAAAAAACTCAAATGAAAAAAAAAAAAAAGCAATACATACTTTAGTAGTAGAAAGGAATATTTCCTGAAAAAGCAATTTGAGATTTTACTTTAAGTACATCATCTTGAAAATATATATTGAAATAATCACTAAATACTGTTAGCTAGTAACTATTGTTACATAATATGTTCTATTTTTTGCATTAAGTTATAGTTTGAAATAGTATGTGAGTTTGAACACAGGGTTAAAACAAGATTTCTGTATCTAGTCTTAGATATTGAAATGCTATGGTAAAATGCCAAACTTGAAAATTATTGGTAAAATGTTGTTTCTACCTTTCATTTCAGGCCTTCAGAAAAGTCATTTAAGCACTATTTTGGTGCTAGTTAATTTTTGTCACTCTGAATATTATTTAGATTACTTAGGTTTGTGGGCCATATGTGATATCATGGTATAAGTATGTGGATTTAGGTTATATAATCAACTAGTTTGTCAGTGAGTTTATGGAACTCTTAATCTGTGCATGTTAAACATAATGCTAAAGGAACTGTGAAACTCTTCAAGCTATAAATCCTACAAAATGTCCTCTTGAAGACTTCCAAAGATGCAGAAAACCAATAGCAAAAATATCGTAGGTATTTATTTAAACTTTAGTTAGATTAAAAAAAAAAAAACCTAACTAAACTAACACTAATTTATATTTGTATTCCTTAATGGGGGGGGAGATTTTAGTGTTTTAGGGGTTAAAAATAATAATTCTCACACTTGGCCAGCATAGAGATTACCCGAGATTCCTTACTTCTAGACTGTGCCAAAGATATATATTTTGGAGAGAATGTGTATTCTCCAGGCCAACAGCTAAGAAAGGTTCTGTAATGCTTTACTTATTTCCAGCTGGCTTCTACAAGAAATAGGAATTCCTAAATTAGAGGAAAATTGTCACTGGCAGAACTTAAAATTTTTTTCCTCACCCAATATAACAGATAATCTTGCAGAATCTGATATAATCTAAAATGATAAGTGCCAATCTGTAACAAGGTTAACAGCATTGTCTTGGGCAATTTGTCTGTGTGAATAAATGGGTTATTCCAAAGTGGTTTAACAAGAGTGCAGCAGCATTCACAGCGGAGAGTGGACCTCACAGGGAAGCTGAAGGATGACTTCCACTGGAAATTATTAGTGCAGCATTCCTGTTCATCTATGTATACGTTTGGCAGTTCCATCTTTCAACTTTTTAATAAAGTGAGTGTGAAACAAGCACACTGAAGAAAAAAAAAGTTAGCTTTGTTTTTTAAGATTTGCTATTTATTTTGGTCAGTGTTTCAACATATTTTTAAAGTCGTTCGTCTGTCTATTTAAAACATGAGTATTTGGAATTGAATCCATTGCTAGAGGTCAAACATTTCAGGGTGTTTTCAGTATGTGTGCTTAATTAATTCTCTCTCCCTTTCTCTTTTCCTTTTTCTTTCTTTCTTTTTTCTTTGGTCCTAAGTTTCAAGTTTTCTTGGTTTCATTGTTATAGCAAATCAAGGAAATACATGTGGCAAAATCAGATTGCTTACGAATGATGAAGAGAAACCTGAATATGTTGTGAATGAACTGTCATGATAACAAAAAATACATAAAATGGAAGACAAGAAATACATTTTGCATTATAAAGCAATTAATAAATACAAAGTCCTAGGCAGTACTCTTTTGATTCACCCAGAGCTCAGTTCACAAATCACTGGGTATTACAGAGGTTAAAAAACAAACAAAATAAATAATAATAATAATAATAATAATAATAAATAAAATAATAATAAAACAAAAAATAATAAATAAAAATAATAATAAAACAAACAAAATAAATAATAATAATATAAAAGTGTACAAATCAAGATAGTTCTATTTTATCACTGTCATTCCAGTGACACATCTTCTTTCAAGAGAGAACTTTTTAGAATGGCAGTGATTAAATTTCCTTTTCAAATGGAATGATTTTCGATAAAGTCCAATAATTTTCTATCAACAATGGTTCGGATCCCTCTGTGATCAAATGAGAAAGAGAAGTGTGTGCTTTTATTTTGTTATATTTTAAAATAAAGCCTTAATTTAGAGAACATTATATTGCTATCTTTAACTCAATCCAATTGGAAATAAACCCCAATTCACCAGATCACATAAAAAGTTCTTAGGTAAGTTTTGATTCCATTTACTATTTCCCTTCTAGTTCAGATAATTCCATCTAACCTGGTGGTGGACATTCCAATCAAATGATTCAAGAGGATGCAAAAATAGTCTTCCAGTTTTCTTAAAACTCAACCTTGAGAAAACTTTAGCTCAAATATCATGATATTCAAACAAGGGTTAATCTACTTTACAAAATTACACTTTCAAGTTTATTACCATACACAAAAAGGTGAAGGGAGTCATATAGTTATCTAAAATTATATTGATTAATATGTAAATACTATTTATGAAACTACTGTGTATGAGATCCTATGCTAAGAAATTTCCATGAATTAACTCATTTAGACTGATTAATTTATCTGAAAGAAGATTCAGGATTCAATCCAGAACTTTCTAACTTCATCCACTGAGCTATCTTATCTCTTAAAAGTCCAGAGTTCTCATCCCTCCCTAGAAATTCAACAGTATTCTCATAACATATTCCTATATCCATGACATCGATCATATTAATATTGCAGCACAAAAAGCAGTAGGGATTTAGAGTATGATATTTTAATATTAATATTCCAGGTAGAAACTGTCAAGTTTGCAAAACTAAAAATAATATATGGATGTGGTAAAATTAGAAGGACAGAAGTCCTTTTCCTTCCATGTAATTAAAATGAATTCCAGAAAAAGTTTAATACACACACACACACACACACAATATGGATATCACCTTTGCTGACACTATGTTACTTTTGCATGCTATTATAATAATATAGGTCTCAAAGAAATTATTTCATCATCACATATTTATCTACAAATATTTTTAAAAGCTACAGTATTCCATTCTATATACCCCAATTTGAATATATCATGATTTAAGTAACTGATTAGTAGAATACAAGTTACCTGCAAAGTTTTGTTGTCACAAATAATGCTGAGAAAAGATCACATACTTTAAAAGTCAGCTCATAGTCCTTCGTTTCTTTAATTGATTGATTGATTGATTGATCTGACAGTGATAGCTTTCAGTGGAATAGTTTTGTATTTGTTTATGGGATATTTGATCAATTTTCTTGTCTTATATAATTGCTTATAATTATAAAAATTGTAAACAGTTATATTTTCCAAATATCAATATACTTGTAAACATAGTTAGAAACTAATAAATAATATGCTAACCCAGTTCAAGAATGGTATTGTATGATTTCAATTTGGTTTCAATCTACAAATTTCCTCTAACTAGAAAAACTATTACATAACTTGCCTTTGAAATCTGAGTAACCTAATGTGAAGTCACCTGCAGAGTATTATGCTAAGTAACAAACTAGCTACATCCTCTGCTAAAGAAAAGAAGATGAAAAAGGAAATGCTATAATCTCTCCTTCCATTTACCAAATACGGAATGTTAAAAGATCTAAAAAGTCCAAAGGCAAGAGTATTTGCTATTTTTATGTCATGCCATCTTTTTTCCATACATGGAGAGCACATGCCAGGGGGTGTGCTTTCCACATAACATAACTTTGGGAATGTAAATCTAAAGAATACTTACTATGAATTTAGCCTTATAACAGTGATGGCATTCAGGTCTTTAGTATATAGCATTTTTATTATGTCTACTCCACAGTATACTTTCTCCATTTTAGCAGTTTTCATTTTATTTACTCCTTTTATTCTCTAGTTTCAGTTGACACTTAACGTTTTCTGTTACATTTTACTAGGATATTTAATTTGGTTATTTGCTGTTGCTGCTAATTATTTCCTTAAATTTGAATGGGAAATCTCTCTAATATGACATTGAGCATCAATTTACCTCATTCAGTTGTATTAAAACCAAGAAATTATACATATATTCACTAGAACTCTAGGATCCCTTGCAAGCTAATTTTAATTGGGATTGTGTCTATGACACAATATGGGAATCCATTTGTTAAGGTCCTAGCCTGATCCAGGGAGAGGAAGAAATCTCTTCTTTGGAGTTTTTTGATCTAATGCTTTTTGTTCCTTTTGACAACATAAAAACAGAGCTGCGGAGGTGCATGATGAAGAAAGTGCATGGTGTTATCTTTGGCAGGGAACAAAGGTATTTTGCTTACTATGTACAAGGTCCTGTATTCAATTCCATGCACCACAAGAAGAAAAAAAAAGTGACATTATCCAGTCATTTAGTTCAGACTTTTCTCTACCATTTGTTCGTATGTTCTTTTTTTTTTTTTCTTCTCAGTACTGGGGATTAAATCCAGGGTTATTCTTCCACTGAGATACAGCCCTATATCTTTTCATTTTATTTTGAAACAGGGTCTTGCTAAGTTACCCAGGCTTGCCTCTAACTTAATATCAAATGGCCTCAGCCTCCTCAGTGGCTGGGATTAGCAGTGTGTGCCATTGTCCCTGGTGAGAATACTCTTGATTGCAACAGATCAAAGTTTGTTTCTTGAAGTATTCTTCAAGGACTAATTTTTCTTTCAGTAGAAAAAAATGTCCTCTATGATCATAAGTTCCTACTTAAGGGATAAGTCACACAAGTGTCAATTTTAAGGACTGACAATCTTCTACATAAAGATCAGACTCAAAATGACAGGGCACTAAGTCTTCTATTTATTTTTCTAGATTTGTTTTAAATGTATCAGCAAAGAATATTTTGTAAAATTATAATTTTCTTGACTTTGTGCTTGCCTGAATTATTTTAATAATAGTTTGACATAGGGGCAGTTAAGGTTATAATGCTTAATTATGCAAAGCATATTTAAAGAAAAAGCTGGTACATTTTACTTGATTAACTTCTACATTCCATTTCTTGGCTTCTTTTAAAATAATTTCAGTGCTAATTACCTAGGGCTGTGAAGACTTATTTTCCCATACTTATTATCAAGTCTTAAGACAATACATCAAGATTTTAATAATATTAATTATACGTGTGGAAGCTGGGATTGTGGCTCAGGGGTAGAGCGCTTGTGTACCATGTGTGAGGAACTGGGTTTGATACCCACATCACATAAAAATAAAACACAGATATTGTGTCCACCTATACTAAAAACATAAATATTAAAAAAAATACTATGTGCGGGAAGAAAACTTCATAGAAATAATCCAAATATATGTAGGTCTTTCATAGTTTCAAAATTAATTATTAAGAAGTCAATATATTTTATTTTTTACCCACAACACTATGTCCAGAAAAGATGCAAAATATTATAAAATACACTTTTGAGATTTATAACTTAAGATGGCAGAGCAAATCTAGACAACAACTCTCAACTCCTTCACAGGCAAAGCTGTGAAAAGAACAATTTACCATAAAGGTGAGTGACAGAGTAAATACTCTAAAACTCAATATTGGACAGCTTGAGATTTAGCAGAACTTAGAAATTGGGTAGTGAGACAGATAACAGGGAAGGCATTCCTTGACATTGAACCTTGACCAGAGTAGGCCCAGGGGGTAGGGGTAACAAAGAGAGAAAGAGGGAGAGGAAAAGCCCATAAACTACTTCCTTAACAGTAGCTGGAAAAAAAAAAAGGCAGATCAAGTTAAAACAGGACAGAAGCAGCAGAGACAGTGAAGGAGACAATTCAGTCCAAATTGTTGGGAGAAAACACTGTAGGGCAGAGAAGCCATTTTGTAGAGTCCGCAGCTGGCCAACCTACCTAGAATAAATTAAATCAATACAGCTTCTCCCCACCTTCAGGTAATAAAAAATAAAATCAGAGGGAATACCTCAGAAATGGGTTGTCTCAGTAATTTGTCTAGAAAGAAATAGTTGGAGAAGGATTCCTGCTAGTTAAAGGCTACTAAACCCCTCTTCACCTCATTACAGACAGGGGGAGTGTGGTAGAGCTGACCAGGAACAATTCACTACCCGGGAGTGCTGACCCCAAACCAGCATTTCCCAGATCTTCCAAAGGTGCTCCAAGGAAGACAGACCAACTGACACCCTACCTTGCCAAGGTGACAGGTAAAATCTGGGTGAACAGAAGCAGCAGCTATGGCTGAGGTTTTGTGCCACAAGGATTCACACATAACCTGCACTCACAGGCCCCACAGACATAGATGGCACCAAATGCTTAGATAGAGCTGCCACAAATAAGCTCCAGCAGAGAAAGTAGATGCTTAGTGATCCAGAGTAGCCTGTAAAAGCCCTGAAACCTGTGCCCTATACCCTGAACCCCCATAGCCAATAAAAACAGCTAGCAGATACAGACTTGAGCTTCTGAGCTAACAAGCACCAGCTGGCAAGAGAGCTGTAGCAACCATAGAAGTTTGCTTCATCAACTCTCAGAGGGTACAAACAGTCCCAAAGTTACCGGTTAATTCTCATTCAGATTCACAGAACCATAGAAGGTGTTATGGTTTATATATGAGGTATCCCTCAAAAATTCATGCATGAGACAATGGAAGAAAGATTAGAGGTGAAAATATTGGATTATGAGAGCTTTAAAACAATCAGTGAGTTCAGCCACTAGAATGAATCAACTACACAGTAACTGTAGGCAGGTAGAGTTTGTCCAGATGAGGTAGAACACTGAGGGTGTGTCTTTGAGGTTTATATTTTGTTCCCAGTGAGTGGAACTCTGTTTCCTAACTGTCCTGTCCTGAGCTGCCTTCTTCATTAT
Organism: Marmota marmota marmota; assembly: GCF_001458135.2. Taxonomy (NCBI): domain Eukaryota; kingdom Metazoa; phylum Chordata; class Mammalia; order Rodentia; family Sciuridae; genus Marmota; species Marmota marmota. The sequence goes on from NW_026000026.1 coordinate 82,645,472, forward strand.
GCCCTTCTTGGTTTTAGACCAATGGAGTCGGCCATTATTGGATTGAGACCTCTGAAACTGTGAGCACCAAATAAACTTTTCCTCTGCTACATGCTACATTGTTTTCATTGTTTCTTTGGTCAAAGCTGACTAGCCCAGAAAGCATTTCCTGAGGATAATCCCAAGGAGCCAGCAGAAACCCTCATATATACACAAGCAGTATACCCCACAAAGGGCTCAAAGAGAAGCAACCCAGTAACACGAGCCACTGCTGAGTGTGCCCAGATTCAAACCCACCAATTTGTGACCTACTCACTCCAGGGGTGGGGCAGCAGGCCAATACTTTTGCAGCCCATCCACAGGAAGTGAAAAATCATTTCAATAAAGAGATAGTTATTCTGAAAACAAACAAATCCTCTATATGAAAGACTTTAATTTTAATATAAATTTAATATAAATTTTACATTAATTTTAATTTTAATTTTAAATTTAATATAAATTAAGAATCCAGCTAAAGGCATCACTAATAGGTTTGACCTTAAAGAAAACTGATTTTTTTTCAGGTCACAAACACAAAGTGTATAATCTTTTTGCAAGATGCACTTTGTGTTGAACTCAGGGGTACTCAACTACTGAGCCACATTCCCAGGCATTTTTTGTATTTTATTTAGAGACAGGGTCTCACTGAGTTGCTGAGTCTGTTTGCTGAGGCTGGCTTTGAACTTGAGATCCTCTTGCCTCAGCCTCCCAGCCACTGGGATTACAGGTGTGCACCAGTGCACCTGGCAACAAAGTATATAATCTTGAATGTAAAGTTGACAATAAAGATGCTAAAAGATGGGCTGGGGATATAACTCAGTTGGTAGAGTGCTTGCCTCACTAGTACAAGATGCTAAAAGACCATGACAAAAATATTCAAGAAATGAGGTACAGATAATCTGCACAGGTACTACAAGAATATCGAGTAGGAACAGTAATATCTCAGATCCACACTGCAAGAAAGGAAGGCACATAGACAACATGAAAAAAACAGGGAGGAAAGTGTTCCAAACAACCAGGATACTGCAATAACAAAACCCATGGACAGTGAAGTTGATGAAATGTCAGAGAAGGAGTTCAGAAGATTCATAATTAAAATGATCTGTGAATTAAAAATGACCTGAATGAGCAAATACTGGCAAAAATTGACCACTCCAACAAAGAGATAAGAGAGCAAATACAGCAAAAGATTACTTCAAGAAAGAGATAGACTGTGGGAAAAAAAAACAGACAGAAATCTTTGAAATGAAGGAAAAATTAAACCATGTAAAAAATTCAATAGAAAGCAATACCAACAGACTAGATCACTTGGAAGAATCAATGTCAGATAATGAAGACAAAGTGTACAATCTGGAAAATAAAGTTTACCACACAATGAAGATAGTAAGAAACCATGAGTAGAATATCCAAGAATTATGGGCAGCTTCAAAAGACCAAATTTAAGAATTATTGGGATAGAGGAAGGCACAGGGTTTCAAACAAAAGGAATGCACAATCTCTTAAATAAGATAATATCAGAAACATTCCCAAACATAAAGAATGAATTGGAAAACCAAATACAAGAGGCTTACAGGACACCAAATGTACAAAATCACAACAGATCTACACCAAGGCACATTAAAATGAAAATGCCTAGCATACAGAATAAGGATAGAATCTTTAAAGCCACACAAGAGAGGAATTAGATCACATATAGGGGGAGACCAATTCATATCTCAGCAGATTTTTCAACCCAGACCCTCAAAGCCAGGAGATCTTGGAACAACATTTACCAGGCTCAGAAAGAAAATGGATGCCAACCAAGAATCTTATATCCAGCAAAATTAAGCTTTAGATTTGATGATGAAATAAAAACCTTCCATAATGAACAACTAGAAAGCTGGCGCTACAGAACATCCTTGGCAAAATATTCCATGAAGAGGAAGTGAAAAAGCAATGATGAAAATTAGCAGAGAAAGTAGTACACTAAGGGAAAAATTAATCAGAGGAGAAACCAAGTCAAGTTAAATACCAAAAATAAACAAAATGGCTAGGTATACAAATCATGCCTCAATAATAACCCTGAATGTTAATGACCTAACATCACCAGTCAAAAGACATAGACTAGCAGATTGGATTTAAAAATACCCAACAAGATGCTGCCTCCAAGAGACTCATCTCATAGGAAAAGACATCCACAGACTGAAGGTGAAAGGTTGGGGAAAATTATATCACTCACATGGACTGTGGAAGCAAGCAGGGGTTTCCATCCTCAAATCAAATAAAGTAGACTTTAAGCTAAAGTTAATTTAAAGGGATAAAGAAGGACACTACATATTGCTCAAGGGAACCGTACACCAACAAGACTTAACAATTATAAATATATATGCCCCCAACAATGGAGCATCACGTTCATCAAACAAACTCTTCTCAAGTTCAAGAGTCAAATAGACCACAATAAAATAATTTTGGGTGACTTTAAGACATCTCTTTTGCCACTGGATAGATCTTCCAAACAAATGCTAAACAAAGAAATTATAAAACTCAATAATAGAATCAATAACTTAGACTTAACAGACATATATAGAATATATCATCCTTCAATGAGTGAATACACTTTCTTCTCAGCAGCACATGGATCCTTCTCTAAAATAGGCCACATGTTATGCCACAAAGCAACTCTTAGAAAATATAAAAAAGTAGAGCTACTACCTTGCATTCTATCAGATCATAATGGAATGAAATTAGAAATCAATGATAAAATAAGGGACACAGACACATCAATATTTATAGCAGCACAATTCACAATAGCTAAACTGTGGAATCAACCTAGATGCCCTTCAGTAGATGAATGGACAAAGAAAATGTGGTATATATACACAATGGAATAAAAAAAGAGAATAAAATCATGGCATTTTCAGGTAAATGGATGGAGCTGGAGAACATAATGCTAATTGAAATTAGCCAATCCACCAAAACAAAAGCTGAATGATTTGTCTGATTTAAGGATGCTCCAGTGGGGGGTGGGGGTGCGAGGATTAAATGCACTCTAGATAGGGCAAAGGGGAAAATGGGAGGGAGGGGAAAGGAGGGGGCACAGGGGTAGGGAAGATGGTGGAGTGTGATGGTCATCATTATCCTAAGTACATGTATGAAGACATGAAGGATGTGACTCTACTTTTTGTACAACCAGAGATATGAAAAATTGTGCTCTACATATGTAATATGAATTGTAATGCATTCTGTTGTCATATATAACAAATTAAATTGAAAAATAAAAAATAAAAATAATAAAAAAGAAAAAATATACTACAGAGCTATAGTAGCAAAAACAGCATGGTATTGGCATTGAAACAGACAATAAGAACAATAGAATAGAAGACACAGAGATAAGCTCACATTGATCAGACATCTGATAATCAAAAGAGATGCAAAAAACACACATTTAAAATTGATAGCCTTTTAAACACATGGTGCTGGGAAAACCAGATATCCATATGTAGAAGAATAAAACTAGATCCCTATCTCTCATCCTGCACAAAAATCAACTGTCAGTAGATAAAAGATGTAGGAATTAGACTATAGAGTCTGCAACTCCTAGAAGAAAACAGGGTGAATACTCCAACATATGGGCACAGGCTCCCACCTTTTCAGCAAGATTCCTGAAGTTTAAGAAGTAAAAGGAAGAAATAATAAATGTGATGGCATCAAGGCAAAAGCTTCTGCACAACAAAGCCAACAACTAAGAAAATGAAGAGAGAGCCTATAGACTGAAAGAAAATCTTTCCCAGCTACTACCCTCTCAAGGGATAATTCCAGAATACATAAAGAACTCAAAAAACCTAACAGCAAAATGAAAGAAAGAAAAAAATAAAAACAAATAACCCAATCAATTAATAGGAAAAAGCAGTAAAGAAACATTTCTCAAAAGAAGAATAGGGCAAACAAATATACCAAAAAAAATTCAACATCCCTAGTAATTGGGAATATGCAAATCAAAACTACATTGAAATTTCATCTTACTCTAGTTGAATGGCAATTATCAAAAATACAAATAATAATAAATGCTGGCAAGCATATAGGGGAAACGGTACATTGTTGTTGAGACGACAAATTAGAACAACTTTGGAAAGCGGTATGGAGATTTCTCAGAAGACTAGGAATGGAACCAACATATGATCCAGCTACCCCACTTCTTGGCATTTATCCAAAAGAACTGAAATCAGTATACTGCCGTGATACAGAAATATCAATATTTATAGCAGCACAATTCACAACAGTCAAGTTATAGGACCAGCCCCGCTGCCCGTCAACAGATGAATAGGTAGAAATGTGGTGTTTATATACACAATAGACTTTTACTGAATCTTAAAAGAAGAATGAATTTATAGCATTTGCTGGCAAATGGATTGAACTGGAGAAAATCATGGTATGTGAAATAGGCCAGACTCAGAAAGTCAAGGGTCAAGTGTTTTCTTTCATATATAGCAGATAGAGCGCAATGAGGGGGGAAAGTTGGGAGATCCCATGAAAATACAAGAGAGATCAGTGAAGTAGAGGAAGGGGATCGAGGGAGAGGGAGGAGGGATGGGAAAAGGCAGGAACAGAATGAAATTGACCAAGTAATGCTATATACTTATATGAATATACCACACTGAATCTCACCTTTGTGTATATCTATGTATCATTAATTAAAAACAAAAAACAATAAATAAATGAAAGACTAGTAGAGTAGAAGAAAGGAAACTAAGGGAGGTAGAAAAGGAGGGAAAGCAGAAGTACTAAGGGCAACAATCTATCTTCCAGGCATGTATTTATGTTAAATAAACCCCACTGTTATGTATAACTATAATGCACTATCACAAACATTGAAAAAAAATTAAAGCTACATGAAAATGGAAAATAGTATAGGATAGCTATAAAATAAGTAGAATTCTCATTCACCCAAATGTAATTTTTAATAATTAGAACATATGTATTTAGATCAATATATTTCCCCTATTCATTAGCAGAAATTCTCTTGGTTTGTAGATTCTTTATCTAGCTAATTCCTCTTCTATTCTATGGAACATGCTGAATATGGTTTCAGATCCTTGTTGCAGGAAAATTTAAAAATGACTCATTGTACTCCAAATTCTATATCTATTACTTCTAAAAAATAAAGATATATCCAACTAGCTGTAAATGTAAATCCTCCAAAATGATTCACTGTGCTTCCAGGATTGCTTTGAATTATATGATCTCAAAGAGACTCATAATCTCTAGCATAAATACTTATTAATAATGCCATAGTTTGATATGTGGCCCAAACTAATCATTTTCTAGAATTTTAAAGGACTGAATAAACTTAAATTGTAAAGTATAAATTGAGTCTAAGACTAAATCAATAATAATTAAAATTCTAAGTATCCAATTTGTCTTTAAAACTTGGTTGAATAAGCATAAACCACTTGCTAATACCACATGAAGAGTTAGTTCTATAAAAACTTCATAAAGGACCAAGTTCTGTGTAACAGATAAAACAATACTCTTTTATTTGCTCTATAGCTGGTCTCCAATAATGTAAACCAGAAGTTTCAGAAGTTCAAGTAAAGGCAAAGAGGTCAAATTCAGGCAGAAAATATGTCATTTTATTAAACACAAGGAACTGCAATATTTCAATTCTGTGTTCTATACTTAGGACAGCTTAAACAAGTGATTTCAAATTTATGTTGCTAGGAAATATATGGGTCAGGTTCTCCCAGGAAAGATCATCAGGGCATATCCACATTTTGGGTGTGGTCAGAATGTTACCTACAATGGTGGCAATTGTTAACCCACGGCAGAGCTAAGCTGTGCCATTTTTTTTTTTTTGCCAACCTCTAGTCTTGATGCAAGCATGAAAAATGTTCAGTGAGACTGCATTCCATTAACTTAGAAATAAGAGTTAATAATTTTATTATAGATTTCTCTCTTTCACCATATCTGGATACCCCCTCCCTGCCACACACACACACATTCAAGCTGAGAATAATCCTTCCACTGTTTACATAAAACCACCCAAAACATAAATACTAGACATGTTGTAGACAGATATAAATTGAGTGGACCTAGTTGGAGGCATAAGCCATATTCTTAAACTCCAAGTAGCCAACACTGTCTTTCCCCAGGAGTGGTCAAAAACTCGTAGGCAGTGGGATACCCTGAGCATACACTTTTGTTTTGGTTGGTTCCCCGAGTAATACATCTATATTATTGAGAGGATTGGGTTTTACAGTGCTAGGCATTGTAGTTAGCACATCAACTACTCCCAATTGAAGCCAACCCAAGGCTTAGTTTTAAGTCCTCTTAGGTGTATTGACAGCTTTGAATATATGAGTAGAATTTGAGTGGAGTTGACAGATTAATGGACCTCAGAGGAGCACAGAAATCCAGCCACAACCACACACATCTTGTTACTATTTCTGTTCCAGAGACACAGCTGATAAGAATAAGAGATGTATGTTTTTTTTTCCCCCTGTCTCTGAATATTTCAAGCACTGAAACTTAATTATCACAGCGTCCGTCCTTTTCTCCACAATTGTTTTGGGACAGTCTTCATTTTAACATGAAAGTAGTATCTTAGAAGTATCAAAGGAGGAGGGAAATCAATAAAATTCACATGGAGCCACTGGTTTTAATTTGCACACACAATTGTTTAAATTTGTGATGCTGAGACCTCAAATTATAGTAGGAAATATGTCCTTAAGATAAAGGGAAGACATATTGACTTGAAGAGATTCTAAAGGGATTGGGGGAAAACCCAAAACCCAGAGGATCTTCTAAATAAGCAAAGAAAAAATAAATGACCTAATAAAGATAAAATGTTTGGAATAAAGATGAATATTTACTGGAGCCATTCATTTTTCCCCCAACTCACAAAATCTATGTTATAGCTGAGACATATTACAATAATATAACAAACCCACTTAAAATTAATTAAATCCTAGTATAGTTAAGCATCATATATACATTTTTGTGGTAAAATGAAAAAAAAAACCAAATATTTTCAAGTTAAACACAAAAAAAAACCAAAAATCAATGTTTTTTATAATTTTCCTAGTTAATTTTGGTTTTGCTTGAGATTTAACCAGAGGCTACAAAATAGGCATATTTTTATTAATCAAAAGTAGAAGTATTGTCATACAGATAGGATTGACTCACCACATTTCCACTTGCAGCATTTTATAAGCTTCCAATTCTATGTCCAACATTACAATTAAACTGGATCTTTTGTTTGTTAAATCTTTTGGTATTTCTAGTCAACCAGGAATTAACAAGACTTATCATTTAAAATAATTCTATTTATTGCTAAAGTTGAAAAAATATAGTTAATTTATCCTCACTGTTTTCAGACATTTTTCATAGGGCAGAATTGTTTCATTCAAAGAAAACTTGAGAATTTCACTAGTTGAAATAAATGAGTCCCTACAATGGAAGTGTAGCAATTAAGAGTTGGCTTGAAATAGCTTGAAATATAGCTTGAAAACACTATTGCTGTCCATTTCTCTTGTATTACTGATATGGAAACAAATACACAAAGGCATTCAATGGCTTAACCAATTTACTCATCTAAGCAATGAGTGTATATATATTGTCTTCATATTTCTTGAATCCCAAACACTCATGGATTTATTTCTGGGTCCTCTGTTCTGTTCCATTGGTCTATGGTTCTGTTTACATGCCAATACCATGCTGTTTTTGTTACTATGACTATAATATGTTTTGAAATCTATTATTGTCTTGTATTTGGCATTGCTCAATTTGTTCAGGATTGCTTTGGCTGTTCATGTTCTTTTGTATTTTCATGTTCTTTTTAGGATTTATTTCTAGTTCTGTGAAAAAAAATTATTGGTATTTTAATGGGAATTGCTTTGAATCTATAGATGACTTTGGGTACTATGACCAATTAAGCTATATCAATTCTCCTAATCCATGAACATGAGAGGTCTCTCCACCTTCTCACCTTCTAATGCCTTCTTCATTTTCTTTCTTCAGTGTTTTGTAATTTTCATGTAGAGGTCTTTCACATGCTTAGGCTTATTTCTGAGTATCTTATTATTTTTGTGTGTGGTTATTGTGAATGTGATTGATTTTCTGATTTCTTTCACAATGAATTCATTATTGATGTTTAGGAAAGCTACTGATTTTTTGTATGTTGAGTTTTTAGTAATGCTACTTTACATAGTTTATCAGTTTAAAAATCTTTTGGTGAATTAGTTAGAATTTTCTATGCATAGAATCATGCCAATAGCAAACATATAACTTGACTTTCTCCTTTACTACTTGCATTCTTTCTTTTTCTTTTTCTTGCCCAACTGCTCTGGCTAGAATTCCAAGTACTCTATTGAATAAGAGTGGTGAGATTAGACACACTTGTCTCTGATATCAGAGGAAATTTTGAATGTTGAAAGTAGTTGAAAGAGAGCATGGTTCACTGAAAACTCAGATGCAATGTAAATGTGCAAACTTTTGTTAATAAAAAAAGAGTCATAATAAAGAAGCTTAAATTTTATATGTCAAGGATTTCAGGTTGATTAACACTGGAAAAGCTACGTAATTAAAGCGCTTTGTATACTGAAATGATTTTTCCCACAAGTTTCTTCCTATTACATTTCTGTAAATACCATGCTCCTTACCATATCCCAGCAGCTGTTACTTTTTTCCATTTATTAAAAAATGGGAAGGAGAAAAGATCTATTATGCATCACCTATGTCATAGAATTTGATGATTCCATGATAATAGGTATATAATATCATAGCTGAATAAAGGATGATTTAATTTATACTTATATGAAAAGTAGTATTTTAGAGTTGTTTTCACCCGGATATGATCAGAATTTCATCTTAAAATAGGGGTTTGTGAGTACTTTACCGAGTAAATGTGTTGTTATTTTCTATAGCTCAATTAACTATATGTGAGGCTTCTCTTATATAAATTTTAAGTAAACATTATTATTGTGAAATTAAACTTACTTGTCACTTGAAAAATGAGTTGTGTCTGCTTGAATTGACCAGAGCATTTCAAGAATTGTGTTCCTTTATATTTCTACTATACACAACCCAAAACATTGGTGGGAAAAAGATTGCCTTTACCTATTAAGATTTGCGTTCCTTTACTTGGTTTTGCTACTACTTCCCTTGATCATATTTTTATTTTACTTATTTTATACTATTTTGACTATTAGATCAGTTTCATGAAAAAATATTCTAAGAAAGAACTGTTAATAAAAACTAATAAATAAACAAAATAATAATAATAGTTATTATTTTTAAGGGCTTCTTTTATGCCAAATATGGTTGCATGTGCCTTTTTAAAAAGTCTTCTTTAATCTGTAACACAATTCTGTAGAGATCATGATCACAGACAGATGAACAGGATTTGAACCTGAGTATAAACTATTCCACACCCCATGATTTTTACCTATATTCTCCATAACTCTCTAATTCTATACTACATGGTTGTAGTACCTGGAATAATACTGACATTATTGAAAATTATTATTAGGAATATACAGGATGCTTCTCACCTTTGACCAGTCACCCATTCTCCATACATAGCATTTTGAATAATCTTCACAGTCTTCAGCTTCTCGGGGTCTGGTAGAGAGGACACATTTCTTTCTTGGGTTAGTGCATCGCACAGTCCGATGGCGTACACCTTTGCCACACTTGACAGAACACTGAAAGATGACATCGGAGATGTGAAAATAGTTGCTGGTTAGAAGACACAGACCATAGACTAATTTTTGTTAAGTGTTTGGCAAGTGTTTCTAACCATCTATAATGGGACCATGATCCACATAAAAACCAGGCAAAACAATTAAGGACAAGTTTATGGGTACCTCCATGCTAAGAAGTTATATCAAATACCAGATGGAGTTTAAGATAGTGTTAGAAAAAGAATGGACTCAAGAACACTGGACTGCAAGGTGAGGTGTTGCATGTCTATAATCCCAGTGGCTCTGGAGGCTGAGGCAGGAGGATCAGGAGTTCAAAGCCAGCCTCAGCAAAAAGCAAAGTGCTAAGCAACTCAGTGAGATCCTGTGAGAAATATACAAAATAGTGCTGGGGTGTGGTTCAGTGGTTGAGTGCCCCTGAGTTCAATTCCTGGTAAGTACCCTCCCACCACAGGAAAACAAACAAACTCTCAACCATTGTATAGAAAGAATCAATTTAAGAAAGACAAATAAGTGGCTGGGGCTGGGGCTCAGTGGTAGTGACCTTGCCTGGCAAGTGTGAGGCACTGGGTTTGTTTCTCAGCACCACATATAAATAAATAAAATAAAGGTTTATCAACAAATAAAAAAAAATTTAAAAAAAGACAAATAAATGTAAATAAAATGTAAAGTACTGCCATATGAGGGGGTGTCAGCCTGTAATCCCATTAATTCAAGAGGCTGAGGCAGGAGGAACATAATCTTAAGGCCAGCCTCAGAAATTTAGTGAAGCCCTAAGCAAGACGCTGTCTCAAAATCAAAAATGCAAAGGGCTGAGGATGTGGCTCAGTAATAGAGTTCAATATCCAAGACCAGAAATCAAACAAACACAAAGAAAGTAAAATACCAATCTTCAATTAATATCAGATTTCTCTATACAATGATGTAATGAATATCTTCATTTAACCTAAATAAAGGTTAGTGAAAAATGACCATTTCTCACAGAATGCCATTTTTTAACAAACATTTCTGAAAACTAAAAATAGAGAAAATCTTACTAAAAGGGGACAACTTATTTAAATAAATAACCACACACACCTGTAGATCATTATTATAAATGGTTGTATGGGTTGAAAATACAATTTAGTTCAAAAGCAATTCAGGTAATTTCACAAATATCTGATTCTTGATGTTGGTGAGATGACAGATTAGAACATACATGTATATTTCATGTATTCTGGGTACAAATTACTCTCTGATTTATATTTGTGCTTCTGATTATGGAACATGCACAGATCATCCCTACTTTCCAATGGTAGGCTCAGTGAAGACCTGGATGTGGACACCAAAACTGTATTGGGTTGGGAGGAAGGCAGTGGTTGGAGTGTAGCAGAAACAGTTAATTGAAATTCCAGTTTATATTTGTTTCTGAAAAAGGTCCAAAGAAAGAGTTGCAGGACATACTTAACAATGATGTCACATAGGGATAACCATGCTTGTGCCCAGATCATTGCTCAGAGCTGCAGTCAGAGGCAGAAACTCAGCTAACCACTCCACTCACTTTCATAGGCTTTAGCAACAGTTGTGTTGCTGGAAGCTTGCACCTGGAACTGATGACATTTGAAATACACTGAATCTTGCACAAATTAGTAATTGTCTCATAATTTTTAGTTTGCATTTAACTACATTGAGCTTTAGAGTGGATCATATATTGTGATTTGGCATTTTAATCCTTATATTTTTAGGTTTTATGATTAAAATTATCTCTGATTCATATAATCAAGTTTTAAATTAAATGAAAAAAAGACAGACTTTTTAAAATTGGCATATTCCATTGTGACACATTACTTCTCCTTAGCTGTTGCTAAAAATCTGTATTGTAGACTATTTCTGACCTATTTCTTCCTAAAGAGCTTGTAAAAATGTCACAGTTGGGCTGGGTGTGAGGTACTTTTGTTTCTCTCATGTTCTTGTGAATCCTCTCTCCATATTGAACTGATTCATTTCAGTGTAAAGCCTGATATGGCATTCATTTTCAAAAGGTCACATTATAAATGAAAAAAAAATGTATTGAACACAAAGCTAAAACCAAGGAAAGAAAGAAAAACAGAAAAATGAGCTCTTTGCAAATGTGTTTTCAGGGAGGTTGAATTACTTAAAGAACACTTAGAAAGTGCAGTATTTATGCCACTCAACCTTAAAAGAGTGGCTACTTACTTTTCTATGTATCATTTTCAGATCCTATTTAATAGTCAAGTAGATAGGTGATTTTAGTATGTGTGTGCATACATGCATGTGTCTTTGAACCTGGGTATGAGTATAAATATGTAAGAGGTTTTGTTTGGATTTATGCACCCACACACTCAACACTAAAATACTCCACGGAAGTCAATAAATAGATGTAATGAGTGGCAATTATTATTATTATTATTATTATTATTATTATTATTAAAAGATATGCATCATGGTAATAGAAAATAAAATACTCTTGATCAGCATGAACTATACCTGTAGGTTGTATAAAACAAGCTAGTGTAAGTGAGTGAGACAGTTCTGGTTGAGATCCAAGCTTTACTACTTAGGTAGGACTTTGGGTAAGCTAATTCTCTGAATTGTATTGCCATCATTTATAAAATGGTGAATGCTATTAAGTTTCTTGCATTCTTGGTCATTCAGTATACATGATGCAATAAATAAGAAGTAAAAGCACACTCACTGCTCATATAAGGTGATTGCTAAATGTTAATTTCCTTTTTTCTTTCCCTTTAAAATGTTTGGCCATATGAAATGAGTCAAACGTGTATTTTAATGCGTGTGTAGTTGAGAGTATATTCACAGTATATAAATGAGGTAGCAAAATTCTAAAATGTATATAAAATTTTCTATTGATTGTTTTATAATATTTATAAAATAAGGAGTAAATATCTGTCTTTTTTCAAAATTATTTATGTTCATTCCTTTTATTATCAGTGAAAGTAATGCATAGTATTAAAAATATCACCTCTGATGCAGAGAGATTCTGGATATGATACAATATGACTTTGTACAACGTAAGGATCAGAGAAAGAAAAGGGAAAGGAATGGGTTGAGTACTGCACCTCGGACCACACTCCTGCCTCCCACACGGTCATGCAGTCCTGTCCCTCACAGCGCTGGGCAGAGGCAGGCTTAGGCCCAGTGCAGTCTCTCTCTCGTGCTCTAATGAGAGTTCCATTGCTCAGTTGCTGGGTACAGGCCACCTGTCTGCTCTGCATGCCTTTTCCACAAGTTCGAGAACACGTGGTCCATTCTGTCATCATCCATCTAAAAGTAAAGCAAGAGTGACTGGAAACATGCTAAAAAATATCCACTGCCATACATCTGACATGTTTAGAATTGGCAGAAAGTTACCTTCAACTTTGTGTGATTTACTAACATTAGCCTTTTATCCAAGATACCTATGATGTCTATTGCCTTAAATTCTCCATGTGTCTTATCTATAGGGCTTGTTATTAGAATGTGAAAAATGTATGTCACAGTCTGTCCAGGTCATCATACATGTTAACTTTAACTGCTCATCAAATTATCCCATCAAAGCACCTTTAAGTATAAAACTAGAAATATCCAGGAGTTATTTCTATTCTTTGCATTTCAAATATTTACCATAGCCCCCTGTGTTAGGTAAACAACCATGAACATTTACAGAAAGGGAAATTTCTCTTACCAAAGATGGAGGCATACCCTTCCAGAGAGAGGTATATAATGATATCATGTTCAGCTGCTGAGGTGAAATGAGGTGAATGAATCAGACATTGTTACATTGTCTTTGGTTACAGTGTGAAGGCAACACAAGCACTGAGATACCAACACAGTTTATCTGATAAATGAAAGACTATGTGACTAAAGGGCAGGTGGTGTTTAAGCATGGTGTTAGAGTTTGGATTCAAAATGTCCCCCACAGGTCATGTGCTAAAGACTTAAGTCACCAGCTTTGGTGCTACTGAGAAGTGGGGCAAGGATGGAGGAGGTGGGTTACTGAGGGTGTAACCTTGAATGCCATACCTTGTCTGCAACCCCAAACCTTGTCCTAGTTCCTGGCCACTAGGAGGTGAGCAGGTTTGTTTTTCTGTACCCTTCTGCCATGATGTCCTGCCTCACCACAGGCCCAGAAACAATGGAGCCACCAACCAGAGGCTGAAACCTCTGAAACTAACCCAAAATAAAACTTTTCTCCTTTTTTTTTTAATGAGTATTTTATCACAACAATAAAAATCTAACAGAGAAAATCAGTACAAGAAGTGGAATCATTGCTGTGACTAGATGTGACCTTGTGGCTCAGAAGCCTTTGGAACTGTTTGCAGGAGGGGTTTGAAAATGTTTGGACATGCAGGTTAGAGGATCCCTAGAATGTTGTAAGTGGAGCTTAACAGATGATTCTGGTGCAAGCTTGGAAGATCAGAAAGGTACTAGGAAAGCAGGTTTCAAATGAAAAGAAGGATTCGATTGGAACTTGGAGTAGGGCAAAAACAAAACAAATCAAAATAAAAAACAATCAACAAAACAAAAAATTTGTTTGCATATTATCCATGTCCTGAGACTATGTGTGAGTCTGAGTTTAAAGGTGAAGGACTAGTTTTATCTGGCAGAGAAAATTTCAAGGCAGCACTGCATTCAGGCAGTGGCATGGATGTGGCTTGCTGCATTTAGCCAGGTTTACAGTGAAGGCAAGAAGTAGAGTGGAAAGATCTGAAAACTTGAAATTTGACCAGAAACACATATAAAATTGTGGTCATGGAAGTTATGATTGCTGAAGAGATTAGTACCATAAAAAAGAAGCCAAGTACTTTTCACTAAATAATAGGAAAAATGTGTGTGGGAACTGGCTAGTGATTGGCGACAGGCCCTTCACCCCACTGTTTCAACCTCAAGGGTGTAAAAGTGCAAACTTGTTTGAAAGACTTCTTTGAAAAGAGAGCCCCTGGGTGCCTTGTACACACAAGGCTGCCTAGGAAGTTGTTTTTCCAGGAATCATTTCATCATACTCAGCCATACAAGCACTCAGGGGTTTCTGCAGTTACAGTGAAAGAGGCTACTACTCCCACTGGCAGCAGACATTGGCATCCTCCACATGGTGCTAGTTGTGCAGGTATGCAGACTCACAGAGTCAGGGAGGCTTCCACCTAGATTTCAAAAGAAGGCCTGGAAGGTCAGGCATTATGTGTCAGGATCTGAGTCCCTGCGTGCAGACCCTAACAAGATGATGCATAAAACTATAAAAGTAAAGTCCAAGCTGCAGTGAAGACCCCAGGAATTTGGAGATACCAAGAATGCAGATACCAAGGAAAGCCAAGGCCAAGACAGAGGCCATGTAGGTTGCTGTAGGCAAGGCCATAGGGTGAGATTATAAGTGCTTTGGAGCTCACACCATGCTAACATGTGCTACAAGATTTAACGCTTGCCTTGCTGGGTTTTGGTTTTGTTTTGGTCCCATCCCTCTTTTTATGCCATTTTTGGAATGTGACTATTTATTGTGTATTATTGTTTTTTATTTTTTTCATAATTAAGTTTGAGTCTAAGAAGAGTTTCAGTCTGAGAAGAGACTTTGGACTTGGACTTTGAAGCAATGCTGGAATAGTTAAAACTTTGGGAACTCTTAGAGTCAGACTGGATATATTTTGCATTATGAGATGGACATGAACCTTTGGGGGCTAGAGGAAGAATGTTATGTCTTGCTTCTAAAATATCTCCCAAAGACTATGTGCTAAAGGCTATGGTCAAAAGCCTGTGGCATTAATGTAAGGTGGGTCCTGGTTTAAGGAGGCTGGTCACTGGGAGCATGTCATTAAAATATATATTTTGTCCCTGGCCTGCCTCTGTCTCTCTTTTTCTTTTTCTGCTTCACTGTGAGGTGAATTTTGCTTTGCTCAGCCCAAGCCCTTCCACCATTATGCCTCACAACAAGTCTAAAAACAAAGGAGGTAGCTGAAACCTCTGAAACTATGAGCCATAATTTATTTTTTTCTCCTTTGTGTTTCTTGGGTATTTTGTCACAGCAACAAAAAGCTGACTAATGTACAGGTATATCTGAGACAACATGATGATTCATATCCCAGGTAGAATGGAGTAAATGGAGCAAGATTTCAGCATGCTATTCAGAATGACATGCAGTTTAAAACTTATGAATTGCTTATTTCTGGAATTTTCCATTTAATATTTTTGAACTGCAGTTGACTGTGGGTATTTGAAATCTAAATGAAACCACAGATAAGGGATGATTATTATAGTATTTATTGTATATACATTTTGGTATATTTTTAAAAATTTATTTTTGTACATACTTTTCTCTTGTTTCATCTTCTACTTGTTTGGAAACCAAACCATAATCTGAACTTATTCCCCAATTTTCACCTCATGCCATTTGTTCACGTAGGGTCCTCTGCCTGGATTCTTGGCTACCAGCTCTAAACCCCTTCCTCCCAAGATGACTTCTCCCTCCAGCCAACAGGGTCTGCTGCTTTCCTCTGCCCTCTATCACCTGGCTTGTAGTTCTCATAGGGACTTACAAGATACTCCCTGGGGAGGTAGAGGAGCTTGAAGGGTATTGTTTTAGTTAGCTTTTCATTGCTGTGATCAAAATAGCTGACAAGAACAATTGACAGGAGGGGCTTGCCATTTGAGAGGCTTTAGTCAATAGCAAACTTCATTTATCTGGGCTTAAGGTGAGGCAGCACATGATGAGCGAAGACCCCAATGGAGGAAAACTACTGTTCTCATGACAATAGTAGAGACAGTGGGAGAAGAAGCCACAGAAAAGATGCCCCTTTCTAGAGCATCCTCCAAAGACCCACCACTTTTAGCCACACCTGACCTGCCTACCATTACTACCCAGTCAGTCCTTTCAAACTAGGATGAACTATCTAGGTTATAGCTCTCATAATCCAATCATTTTACATCTTAATATTTCTGCATTAATAGGAGTTTGGGGGAGATAATGCACATCTAAACCATAACAGTGAATTAAGGAAATCTGACCCTCCTTTCCATTTAATATATATATATATAAATTCCTCAAGATCATAGATCAAAGCCTTGTTCTTTGCATCCATAACACTTTCCATATAATAGATTTTCTAAAAACATTTCTTGACATGGAAATTAGATTTGTCTGTTTTACAGAGATAGTCTCAATTGTTCCAAATTTGCCTACTCCAGTATTCCTAGCAATAATCTACATTTTGAGCAGACATACCCTCTAACAATCTAGTTTGTTCATCTTTAAAATGGTTTAATTTAAAATGATTTAATGTTTCCAGTTCTGAAAAAGGAAATATTCACAGTAACATTTGTAATCCATTACTGAGTCTTACAGGTTCTTGTTTGCTGACCTATCATTTTGCTTTGGAGTATTCCCATGGATTTTGCCTAACGTGCATTTAATCTTCCAAATTCAGCTATATTTTCACACAAGAATATTCCAGAAATATTCACAATTTAAATTGATTTGTGTACTTTTTCCTCCAACTATAGAATCCAGAAGATACTACTGAAAACATAAGTTTTAAAATTTCATGGAGTCTCATATTTTTAAAATAAATCATTTTTTTCAGATCCTTCATATAATAATAAAAATATGCTTTTTATAGTCCTTGAAAACTGCTCAAAAGTAAGAAGTAAATGTAGACTGCATTCTAATTGTGAGGTGCAGGACAGGCTGAACTAAGTTGTCTGCAGGGCAGGCTGAACAAAGGTTAGCTGCAGGATAACCCACGCACTCAAATCCCCCTCTGTCTGATCCTTTATCACCTGTTCGCATCAAGTCTGAACACTCAAGAGGGCACTCAAGGCTGAGCACTCAATCCCCTCCCCCCCTGTTCAAGGCCGAACACGTAACCCCCCTTATGCCAACAAGACAGCTTGCAAACCCAGAGACCCCATTAGATTTGGGCTATAAAAACTCCCTCCTGTTGGGCCCCCCTCTCTTGCTCTCTCTGTCTCTCTTTCTTGCTCTTGCTCTTTCTTCTCTTGCGTTGGCTCTCCGTTTCACTCTCTCCTCTCCTCTCTCTCTCTCTCTTTGCTCCCCCCCCCCCACTTTATTCTCTTTCCCCGCTATTTCTTTCTCTCTCTTTTTCTCCTCTTTTTCACTGCTGCAATAAAGACCTCTTGGTCGCTCCAAGTGTTGTGGTCACTTTCCTTTCACTAATGAAATTATAAATTTAGAATTCACCTAATTTGCAATTATCCCATTTCCTGATCCTGAAGATGCCATATTCTCAAAAGTTTTTTCCTATTGTATCAGTCTATTTTATATTAGGCACATATGGTTCCATCAGGCCTTTTGGTAATTTTTTCAATACATGTGAATGGAAATTTGAAAACTTACTTCTAGGGAAGAGAAGGGAAAAAAGCAAGAGAAATAAAAGATATGCTCTGCCAGCAAGACTTGGAAACCTTTCCTGTGATGATCCTTAATAATTGCCCATGTCGTTTCTTGCTTTCCATTATTTTGGCTAACCTCGCTGACATTACTTCTTGGTGATTCAAAATATACTGCCTTCCTTTCCAAAGGAAGGAAGACAATAATCTTTAGGAAAAAAAAAAAATGCTTCCAGTCTCCAGCTGCAAAAATTTCTCACTCAAAAATGTACTGACCTTTTAAAAACTATTCATTTTACCAAGTCATTATCAAGGCACTTTTCCTCAAGAGAGCTGAAGTTTGTGATTGAATAGCAAATGATATGTACTGTACACTCTGCTCCCTCACAGACCAAGTTAGGAAGTGACCAAGATGTTCTGTTCCTTAAATCCAGTTCTTCAAAGATTACTGAGGCATCAGAAAAAGCTCTTCCATAAAACAAAAAACATTATGTGGTAAATAAAACAAATGGTTTTATTTCACATAGGTTTTGAAATATGTTAACAAATATTCCACATAAGTTATTTAGCATTTAAATATATGTTAAAAGTGTGCACCAGGACTGGGGTTGTGGCTCAGTGGTACAGCGCTCACCTAGCATGTATGAGGCCCTGGATTCAATCCTCACCACCGTATAAAAATAAATAAATAAATAAAGATATTGTGTCCAACTACAACTAAGAAATAAATATTTAAAAAAATAAAAATGTGCACCACTTTTGTACAATGAATCAAAGAGCATTCTGCTATCATGTATAACTGATTAGAACAAAAAACAAAATAAATAAAAATAAAGGCACAGAACATTAAAAAGTGGTTAATTTTGTGTTGTGGTACTACTTCAATTAATAAAATATACACAGAAACACAAAAATACACATTTCTTTAGGTTCATATATGTTCTTTACATAAATACACAGCTAATTGTCAAGGATACCATCCAAGCTGGGAGCACTAATAACAGAAAAGGGATCACCAAGGGAAAATTTTCTTTGAAATGTATGAATCTTTATAAAAATATATTAAGGTTTAATTGTTTAATTTGAAATAAATTATTTTAATAGAAAAAAACTGATATGAAAAGAGAGAGTTCTTAGACATGGTGATGATTCCAATGATCCAGTTCAAAAACCAAAAGTTCTACTTAAGATCTGTCCAGACCTGAATGGAAAGACATCAAAGACCTGCCTGTTGAAAACAATAATAACATAGAATATCTATCTAATTACTATCCTGTATTATAAAAGATCTTTACTAGTTCACCAGTTATGGAGTTAGGCTTAAAACCATAACGTGGGAACATAGAGTGTGCGTGATATTATTAAAAGTATATTAATGTTATTTTGTATTTTGCATAACATTATATGTCTCATTATTCTCTTCTTTTAGGAGGATATATTTGCATGGGCATAGGATTGTTAGAGCAAGAGTGAAAACGAAAGAAAAATTGATAAGCAGCTTTTAATATTTAAAATATATTAAATCTACAGTAAAGCAAGCCCTGAAATTTGAACATTGTAAAAGAAGAAAGTACTTTTCCAAAACCTTTTAAGCGTCCATTAACATGGCATGAACTGGATCAAAAGAGCTTAAGAACTGAGTTTTACAATGAGGCAGAAATAGCAATGACTGAAGATAGAAAAGAAGGGGCGGGGAAGAGAGGAGACAAGAAAACCAGAACTGAATATCTACCTGGATGACACTCCAGAGATCATCAAAGAGTATTCCAGAGATTATTTAAGAAAGAAAAGTGCAAATATAGGTTAACTTGCAATTTTGCTGCTCCTGCACTTTTATTCCTTCACCCTGTCCCATACTTACTCATTGTGATAGGAGGTTATAAAGTTTATATTAGTTATAAATGAATACAAAGCTATAAACTCTTTGCATATTTGAGTTCTGCAGTGTGTAAATTCACCATGACTCCATTGCAGAAGCTATTGTTAAGGGGAGATCAATCCTCTATTTAACTTCCTAAGAATTCACAACCATGCCTAACTGACTGAGCCTCAACAAATTCCTGAATGTCAGATAAAATAAATAATATTGTTACCATTCTCAATGAATCAGTCCAGCCTCACACTCTTCATCATCCCATTCCTAAAAAAATTAGGGCTTTTTAACAGTAGGGCTGAGTTCTACTCAAGTTCAACATTAATTTTTATGAGATAACATGTAAATTTTCAGTAGCCCTGTGATGGCAACTGTAGTGGCTTCTCCGAAATTAAACTCAGGTTCATCTTGTCTCTGCTTCATCTTCTTGTTACTAAGGCATGGTCTTCCTCCTCCTACCCCACTCTCAGCTGCTTGGCATAGATATTTTGTCTCCTACTTAGGAGTCTCTTGCCTGCTTTCCTAATACTTACTGGGAAAATAAGGAGCTGGGTCAGAAACCCGGAAGTTTGCACAGAGAACTAGAGGAGAGGAAGTGAGGAACTAGCTTCAGGAAACAGGACAACTCTGTCCCTATTATTCTGCAGTTATTCTGGTCCTGCCCCATCCTACCTTGATTTATTTACCTCTGGAAAGTTCTAATGTATGATTTCAGAAAACATAAAAGCAAATATCTAAATTCAACTAAATAACCAGATTTTTGAAGAGGTGATCTACAGGTTACCAAGTAATCTTAATTACTTCTCACCACAATCTCCCCACCCCCATCCCCAGTTAAGTGGTTGTATTTACACTATGGAGAACACAAAGTTGTAAGTATTAGCCTTACATTCTTAGACTTTGCTTCTTTAAAAGTTCACATTGTGATACATATCCCTTTGTAAGTTATCTAAGAAAATGTGATTCTAATAATATTCTGAGTATGCTTTAGGGATAGCAATATAACAGCCAAACAATGCTTGTAGGGTAGCTGGCATAGGGTACCGTGTTTGACATGGCTGCTCGTTGCACTTCCGAATCTGTGGCTCTGGTTTTGTTAAGTGTTTGCATTTCTTGTTGTCGACAATGCTGATATTCTTGCTCATGATTTTTGTGCAGGACACCGTTGTCTTCCTTTCTCCTAAGAATTGCAAATTAATATATAAAGCAATGTTATCATAGTCATTTATGAAATGGATTTACATATTCATAATCTTGGAATTTTCATAGATATTTTAAACTATTTTAAGTTCCATCCATGAAGATAATACTATTTATAATTTACATAACAAAATGTATTTCTAGGCTTAAGAATTTTTTTTTCCTTAGAAAGTAAATGGCAAGAATTTATATTACAAGGTGATAGTAGCAACCTAAGTGGACAAGAGGGTAATAGAAAGTTTTTGTTGTAATAAACTGTGGTTATCTTTTAGCATTAAGTGGTTGAAAACCATGTGTGTGGGCTGGGGAGAGAGCCCAGAGGTAGAACACTTGCTTAGCATGCATAAGGCCCTGGGCTCAATCCCTAGCATCCAGAAAAACAAAACTGTATGTGCATAGGCATTAGGGATCCTCTTTCCCTAATAGGCCTTTTTTTGAAAGCACATAAAAAGCACACAGATGTGTGTGCACATTGAATCATCTTGTTGCGCATCACCAGAGTTCTGTAGTGAGTGACTGGAAGCAAGCTTACTTTGATTATAACTCAGAACTTAACTCCTGTTTACCTCTGAGAATTCTACACCCTGAGAATTCCAGAAATTTTTTTCTCTGCAATGATTGTTATTTTTTCTGAGAAAAATCATAGGCCTCTTACCATTTTTCACTGGTTTTCAAAAAACTCCCATTTTGTACTTTCTCTGCTATGGTAGAAGTTAGGAAGTAAGAATGACTATTTGCCTATATATTCATTTTGGTTACAGCTCCATAATCACAATTCCTTGATAATACTATTATTATTGACTTAAAGTCTAGTAAATATGTACTAAATTCTGTTTCTCCATTAAAGTCTTATATGTAAATAACCTGAGTAAAAAAAAAGACATCTAAATAAGATTTAATAACCTATTTTAATTGATGGTTTGACATTATAAAATAATTAAATCAGCCAACAATTTTAAAGTCAGGTGGGTCACGAAGGATTACAAAGAACTCAGAAGTCTTCTGGGTCCTATGACTGTCATGCGATGGTAATTAGGAAGCTCAGAGCATTCATGCTGGTCATGCCAAACATGAAAGACTAGGCTGGCGCCAGAGAGGTCACTCTGTCACTCAGTTAACAGAAAGAGGAGGCTGGCATCAGGAAGGAGGAAAGAAGAGATGTAGAATGAGAGTTATTTTCATTTTGAAACATTTCTTACTTCAATGAGTGATTGAAAGAAAATGGGTGGCCAAGTAGAAGGCAAAAGAACAGGTGCAATTCAGGATCATTTTTTGATTTTCATCTCAATAATACTGCACACAGCCTCACCACTATTCATTGTTTTCAAACATGACAACATATATATGTATATACATGTGTATTAAGCAGCAATTATATCTGTGATTATTATTGCATGTCTTGTTATGAAAACCTTCAGTGTTTTCTGTCTTCTAACAGATAGCACAGTGTTGTCCAAATGGAAAATTCCTGAATTGCAGTACCTTTGGCCAAGGACCTCAAGCACAAAGGGCCTGCCTGAGGGACAACAGCTACACCCTCAGAGGTCCTCTTACATTACTGGTACAGCTCACGAAACAAGGTGACTTGATGCTAACTTATGGAGAGAAGTCACCTTTCATGCCCAGGTACACACCTAGGGAATTCCTTTGCAGATCAAGAAGGGCAGTGTGTGACACTTGACTTAATCATAGATTCTCAATGTCTATCAATGTCAAACTGCTAGAGAAACAAAACCAACTTTGTTTCATTTAGATTTTTTTCTTTCTTTCTTAACACACAGAGAAAACAGACCTCATAAGGTACAGGATACTTAAATGTAAAAATAAAAGGTTTTTGGTTACTTTCCTTCTGGCTTCCTGTGCTTCAGGGACTGGGTTATGATTTTACACATATAGTAAGTAGATATACAAATTTTGTTTAATGATAGTGTATGTAAGTATTAGTTATATGTTATTATGATGAATACTGAAACTACAGTTAAAATAAATGTGACTTATGAAATGTAAATGTTAGTTTTAAAATCTAATTTGAAGCCCTCATAGTTATAAAACACTCCTACAAGAATATAGTTCCCTAAACTGATTTAAATAATGGCACTTTGCCAACTACGGCACATAAAGCATGATAAACACATAATCCAGAAAGCTTGTGCTGAACATTTATGTATCACAGAATAAATAACTCAGGACTAATCATGTTGCATTTCTGCCTTTTCTTAGAAGGTACCAAAACTAAGTTATGTAAGCCCAGAATTAACACATTAAGCTATTGAAAAAAAAAATCTTTTAAGTGTAAGACTAATATTGCAAAAGAAATATGGGCATTGTCCTCATTTTAGGGAGCTCCTTGTTGGTGCTCTAAGTACAAAAGTGTGTGAATACAAATTGGGACATTTCCATCCATGTTGTTAGCAAGGAAGCTCAATAGCCTAAGTTTTGGGCAGTCAGGAGAAGCTTAGCTCCACTTTTTTCTTTCATTGAGCAAAAACAATAGAATCAGGAAAAAACATATTGCTCAGCTACAGACACATCATGCCTTTGAAAATACAACTAAGATCTTAAACCCATATGGGAATGTTATTGTTTGATTTTTTTTTTCTATTTTTTACATCCTAGCCAGCACCGGAAATTTCCATTCTAGCATCTAATAGCAGTATGTACAGTGCATCCAATACTGTGGAACCTAGGGGCAAATAAAGCAATGAAGTAACTGCCCTTCTGTCTGAACAATGAGTAAGCTGTAGATAGTGTGTTATCTGCTTAATGGTAAACACTTCACCTGTGCCATCCCCAGTAACAGTCATGGGGAAATCTGTTTGGTTGTTTTGGATATAGTTAAGAATAAAATAAAATCATCATTATGCATTCATATCTTTAAGGAATTTGGGCAAAATCTAAAAAAAAAGATTCATTTTTATTGGCTGATTCTTTCTGCTCTGAAGACATTTAACAAAGATCACCCATTAGATTAAGTGAGCCTTCTTTTTCAGACTCACAGAGAAGCTTTTACCTATTTTTTCCTGTGCCCTGTGTTTACTACATAAAAGATAAAAGGGATATTTAAAAATAAAATTTGTGTATCCAGGTTGATCATATTTGTAGAACGTACATCATAAGTGCAGACACACATTACTGTGGGTAGGTTCTGTGTTTCAGTACACATAATTGAAACTCTCTAGATATTATTGGACAACCTGATTTTAAAAATAAAGTTGTGGAACTTTATAGGAGAAATATTATGTGTATACATGTGCATATACAGTTGTCTTGATAATTTTCTTTTGAAAATGTTACTTATTTTCTATGAACTAATGATGACCAATAAGCCATGAGAACCAAAAGTAAATATATTTTGATGAGATGAAGGACTTTTCTCTAAGCACTTAGAGCTACGTAAAATGCTTACAACTCTTTATACATGCATTTTAAAAACTGGAACTTCTTCCAAAGTCACTTTATGTAATTGTTCTGGTTTGGATATGAGGTGTCCCCAGAAAGCTTGTGTGTGAGACAGTGAAAGTTCAGAGGTGAACTGATTGGGTTTTGACAGCTTTAACCTTAATAAATTAAATCCTTTTGAATGAATTAACTGACTGGTAACTGTTGACAAGTAGGGTGTGACTGCAGGAGGTAGGGCACTGGGATCTATATTTTGTCCTGGTGAGTAGAACTCTTTTCTTTGCTTCCTGATTACCTGGTCCTGAGCCGCTTTTCTCTGCTGTGATGTTCTGCTTCAATTTGGACCGAGTTGGAGTTGGCCATCTATAGGTTGAGACTTCTGAAAAGGTGTATCTCTAACAAACTTTTCTAAAAATGTTCTTATTCTTTGGTCACAGTGGCAAAAAAGCTGACTACAACAATTTACTTCTTCTTCCTTTTTCGTTTCAGTACTGGGGATTGAACTCAGAGGCATTCTACCACTGAGCTATACCCCCAGCACTCTAGCCCTTATTTATTTAATTATTCTTTTTTTTTTTTTTTTCAGTGCTGGGGATTGAACCCAGGACCTTGTGCATGCTAGGCAAGCACTCTACCAACTGAGCTATATCCCCAGCCCCCTTTTTTATTTTTGAATTACAGTTGTTCTAAGTTGCCCAGGGTGGTGTGAATTTTATGATTCCCTTGTCTCATCCTTCTGAGTTGCTGGGATTACAGATGTACACCACCATGCCTGGCTATCATTTACTTATCGATCATTATTTTTTTACATTTCTATGAAATATTTTTCCCTCAGGGTTTGAGCTCAATACTAAAATGGCTATTTCAGTTTTTATTATAATAAAAATTACTATGCATTGTTTACAACACTTATGTATAATCCAAACTGATTTTGTCACTTCCATGCATGCAAATATTTTAATGGGGCCCATAACCTTCAAGTTAAATTTTACTTGAGTACTAGCATCACACTGAATGAGCTTCATGAACTGGCTTTCCTCCTACTTTTATGACCTAGGCACTTTCTACTCTTCAGTCTTCACAACTTTCTCACTGGCCCCAGAGCCGTTGCACATTTGTTTACCCCTGAGAGAATTTCTGTAGCTCCTGTTATTGCTCCATATGGTGCTTTTAGTATCATTTGACCCCCTAGTAGGTAGATGTGAAATTTCTGAAAGTAGGAACCATTCATTTTTCTCATTCATCTAATAATAGATGGTGTATAGTCAGTACTGGTAAAAAAATGAATGAATAAAGTATAAACCTGCAATTTTAGCCTTCAGTGATTTCTGTACTAAGAAGTTCATCTCAACACTGAGTTTCCTTGAATGGTATTTTTTTTTTAAACAAAATGACCTATTATGGGAAATAATAATCTATGGCAAATTCAGCTCGTGGATCATCATTTAAATATTTAAAATCGAGCTGGTAAGGACTTTATGGTAATATAAAAATGTTTGTATACTATTAAGAAAACAAATTAGAATACAATGTATATTTTATTATTGAAATAAAATAATGCAAATAAAAATGGAAAATAAATATATTTGGTGCTCTTTCTTTAGTTAATAACATTTATGTTGGAATAAGAGGATATCAACTTTAAAGTGGAAAAAGGAACAAACTGCACATCCAAAAATGTTCTTTTCTGTCCAACACATTCTAAAAGATTTTAAAAGGTACAAGCTTCTGCATACTGAGAGGTGGTCTCTGATTTGAATCCAAAGGCTGGGATATGTCCATGTGATCTGGACATGGATAAGGAAAGCAGGAACTAGAGGGGCCCAAAATGCTAAGATGCTAAGGGGTGGGAGGCTAGAGGAACATGAATGAATGGGAAGAACATACAATGTTGGCTTATTATTTTCCTCAAATTGTTATCTCTTCAAATTGTATCCCTAAAAGCATGTCTAACTCATTTGTTTCAAAATGGATTGTTGAATCTTTGCACATCCATTCAAGGTTTTATTTTTTTCATTCATCCATTCACTAGATCAAAATAAATCCTAAGGTTGTTAATGGTGATTCTGCATGCAGCCAGAGTGGTACTTTTTACCAGGGATGAAGCCAGGGGCACTCCACCATTGAGCTACATCCCCAGTCCTTTTTTGTATTTTATTTTAGAGGTATGGTCTTGCTGAGTTGTTCAGGGCCTCATTAAGTTATTGAGGCTGTCTTTGAACTCATGATCTTCCTGCCTCAGTCTCCTGAGCCACTGAGATTACAAGTGTGTGCCACCAGGCTCGGCAAGAATGGTAACTTTTTAATGCCTCTCAAGACCTAAGTCATTCAAAATAGGTCTTTTACATCAAATTTTTAATGAACCTCTGAAGATCCAAAATCAGTTTAAAATGCTTATTCAAATATTTTAATGTTTTAGAGCTCCAATGCAAAGTAAACATTATTTCAGAAATACATTTTAAGACAGTTGAAAATAAAGACTAGTTTCAATGGTTGATGCTAAAATAAAAGTGATATATATCCATTCAAAGTTTTCTAGGCCTACCCTCTGTCCTTGAAAAAACTGTTAGGAAAAGTATTTGAGCATTAGTAAATTTATGTTAAACTTTTGGAAAAACTTATTTAGAATTATCAATACTTCTAGTTTTTTTTAGAAAACAGTCTTTTTTTAAAACAGAAAATGCTTCTATGTTAGGTTTTTAATAACTTGTAATAACTGGCATTCATAAATTCATACAAATGTATAGTGAATAAAAGTAGTTTAAATTATTTTAAAACTTAGTTGCAGGTATTGACATAAAATATCATTAACAATAAAAATTCATGTAGACAACATTAAATTTTTTTAATTTCTTATCTCCAATTAGTACTGCCAATCTAATATCTTCCAACAAAATTAGAAAACTAACTTGTCAAACATTGAAACTTTATACTACCTTGTGATACCTTATTTGCTCTTAATATATTCATATGAAATAGAATACTGCAATTGCTCTTGGAAATGAATTTTGCATGAATCTGTTTCCAATGTTCTGTGTTTTAAACACACTCTCATTTAATTCATGAATATGCTGAAAGATTACAAAGCCCTTCCTGGCTATAAAATCAACAACACAAAGTTAGAAACAATGCAATTCTTGAAAGCCTGTCCATCTACTTTATTTATGAACTGAAAAGAAAAATAATACCCAATAGCCCAGAAATATTTTGGCATTGACATTATTATGTGCCCTATTAACATAGTCATAGATAATTGAAAACTGTTGACTAAACAGTGCAACAAAGTTCAGAGGGAAGGTCTACACCAGCACCAATCATAGAGGAATTGTAAATAATTAGGAGGAGTATGTTGCAAAATCTGCCATTTCAAATAAAAATAGAGACATATAAATTTTTAAATGAAACGTCTCTTTGAATCCAAAGAAAACCTAAATAATCTCTAGAGGACATTCTCTATTTTGTGGAAAGAAAATATGTGAAGTTTGTTGAGCTGATCCTGAAGCAGTGTGGCCAGGAGGAAAGGGGACTTGAGCCCAGGAGTGGCGGAATCTGATCCTGGGTCCACCCATCACAGGACCCCTGGAGGTCCTGGTCTCTATGCACTTCAGCTATATCATCTCCATGATGAAGAAATCATGTGTAAAGGTCTCTAATATTTCTCTGGCTCTGAGATTAAAACTATTTATTGTGAATCTCTATTCCTTAAGATTTAGAAATTGACAAAACATACTCCAGGAATCATCTAATATGATTTTTGGGAAAATTTTTAATCCTAAACAATTTGCTCTTTCAAACTGAAGGTTGACAAGTTCTGTATGTTTTGCTGAATCTTGTAACAGATCACAATTTTAGGAGAAAAAAAATGAGGATAATATAATTCACTGGGCAAATGTTTTCCTGTCCAGGCTTTTAAAATGCAAACTGATTTTAATGACTGTTCTTCACTGATAATAAGGTGATCCATCAGACTCTCTATCAATTCCCTCACCCATACCCCACCCTGACCATCGGACAGAGACTGACTGGTCAGTGGACTGAAGACATGACTAAAATTCTTATCTGAGTTGCAGTAAAGGAGAAATCTGTAACTGCATATTCCATTGAGAACGTATTTGTTCCAGGTTATTTATTTATTTTTTTATCTGTGTAACAGATGTGACTCAGGTAAAGGGAGATGAGCCTTACTATTGGTGCAGAATGGGTGAAGGAGATGACCAGGAATTTGCATGTATAAAGGCTGTTCACAAGAGAACATAGGATGATGGCAGACTGAAGTCACTTGGTGATAGTGTGGCCTGAGAGGAAACATGGCCACTGGAAATTTCCTTGTGGCAAGAATGACTGAGAACATTTTTTTAATTTGAGAGAATTATTTGAAATCTATTTGTTGTAATTACCTTATATCCTTGGCAGTAAAGAGTGTTCTGTATAATATCACCTCGCCCTGCCTGCTGGATTGCCTATGCCTGGTGGCTCCAGGGGGCCAGGGGACGCAGGCAACAGGTGCAATCCTAAAGCTATGAGCACTCTGCTAATGACTGTTCCTCCCCTCTTCACCTCTGAATGTTCTCACATGCTCCTGCTCTCTTTTGAGAACACTGTTTCTTGCTCTCCCTGCAGCCTCCAATAAGGTAAGCATTTTGCTTATGCTCTGGTACCTTTGGGAACTAGAAGCGGTGTGGGTCTCTGTGTTCCTCAGTGCCTCTAGCAGACCTTTCTTCCTTTCTTCTTTGAAAACTGTAGTTTTGTATCAGACTATACAATGCATCACCCTTCTTGTGATCAAATGCAAACTCCTGAGTCATTCCTTCTCCTTATGTTTAGATTTTGGCTCCTGGCTTATTGTCATATTTTTCTAACCCTGCTCCTGGTACAATTCTTACAATTACACTATCAATTTGAGTGATTCTGGCACTATGTGTACCTGGCCCTCTTCTCTCCACTGTGATCTTGCTTTTGATTTTAGTTATGCAAGTAACTCCCTCACCACTCTGTATGACCAATCACTATTATCTAATCCATAATCTCAGCTCTATTTCCTATTATATCTTGCTTTTCTAGCCCCTTAGTACTCTGTGTCTAGGAATTCTTTAACCCCACCAGGCTCTATGTCTATTGATACTATCACATTTTTACTATCTTTAAATCCTGTCATACCTTTGCTTTCCTCCTCACAGAACTAAAGTTCACATTTCACTGTTTCCAACTTGTTACATAAAATTTCAGACCATAAAACATAAAATTGGAATCTGATTTTATTTTATCATTCTCACCTGGAAATTCCCAAACTTACTCCACATGAGTACCTACATACTGTACATAGAGAATAAAGACATCATGAGGACTGGTGTCATTCTAAGCGGATACTACTAACTTCAAGTGGATCATTAGTGCTGTCACACAATCAAAATACACATGCCCATTCAATTTGTCTCCTTATTCTCTTAGTGGCCACTTCACATCCCTCTTTTCAAACTCTATTACCTCCTTTTCTACCCTCACTCTCACAAAGACTACATTTTTTGTAGAAAATAGATGCAGTAAGAAGAATATTGCCATAAGTTCTTGGCACTAAACTCTTTGCATGTTACTAGTGATGGACTGTCCATATATTTGTGTAAAGCCAACTTTGGCATCCTGTCCCCCATCCCATGCGGATATTGTTTCATCAAATGTTTGTTGTCACCTTTGCATTTCTAGTTTTCTGTTCTGTTCTAGAAAATGCACACTGACAAACAAGTATGTATAATTTCTCTTATTAAAAACAACAAATTTTGTTGATTCACATTCTTTTTTAGCTACTGCCACATTTCTCTATTTTCTTCTTTCAGCAACATTCCTAGAATCCCTTAGAGTTCCTTTCTCCACTTATTCTGTCATTTTCTTTTGAATCCACTCCACTTGGTCTTTTAAGCCAAACATGTCATTGAAATGAATTTGTACTGGGTAAGAATTGAACTTCTGTTTCAAAGCTATTAAATGTAATCCATTAAAAACACAATCATGTAATATATTTAAATGTTACAGTCAACTCTTCCTCTACATTATTTTCCATTGGTAGTTTTTGATAGTTGATAATTTTCTCCTTGTAACAGCTCTATGTCAGATGCCTAGCAAGAGTTTTGCTGTCCTGTGTGTCTTCTCCTATGTGTTGGCTACTCATTTTAAAATGTTTTGCACCTTCCTCTTCATCCCTCCAGACTCTCAATGCAGAGTACCCCAAGTCTCAGTCCTCCAACAGCTTCTCTCGCTCTCACTCCCCACATTTGTTCATTTGGTGACTTTTAGTTTCAATATTTTAATATTTCATCCATATACCGAGTGTCTCTAATATTCTCTCCTGAACACCAGAATTTTATATCCAACTGCTTACTTGGGATCACCCTTAGATATTAGGCACCTTAAACTGATAATGAGAATAAAACTCCCTGCTAATCCTGTGACTTCACTTTCCTATGTAAATCCATGGTGGCTTCATATTGCTAGTGGCTAAAACTATCACATTCATTCTCTGACATTCATAGCTCTACATGTTTCTATCAATACAATCTGTTAGTTCTACTTTGAGATTTTGTACAGACCCTGACCACTCTTCCCTCCCACACTGCTAACAAAGTGGAGTGGTACAATTATTATTCTCTTTCCTGGATTACTGTAGTAACTTCCAAACTGATCTCTCCTTCTACCTTTTTGTTCCATTCAGCCAACTCTCAACTTGGAAGCAAAAAAAAAAAAACCCTTTAAAAATGCAAACCAGATTAAGTTACTCCTCTACTTGAGCATTACCACAAGCATCCCACACCATCCAGAGCA
Organism: Marmota marmota marmota; assembly: GCF_001458135.2. Lineage (NCBI taxonomy): Eukaryota > Metazoa > Chordata > Mammalia > Rodentia > Sciuridae > Marmota > Marmota marmota. Next base: position 82,676,783 of record NW_026000026.1, read on the forward strand.
AAGGAGGGCCATGCCAGCCTTCTTGCTATTCCTGAGCAACCAGCTCTACTCATACCCCAGGGTTTCCACCAGCCCCATACAACGTTCATGGTCATGTCAGAGTTTATTTGTTTGTTTGCTTATTTGTGTTAATTCATCCTGATCTTATTGAGGGCTTTTCTGACCACCATATTTAAAACTGAACCTACTCCCTCTATTCTTCACACTTCAGATTTGTTTCCTGCTCTTGCTTATTTTTCTGCAGATACTTCTCACACTTTGATACCTTAATGTATTCTTTACCTGTCTACTTATTTTCTGTCTTCTGTACAACAAACACACTCTTCCACCTGCCAGTATCACCTGCCAGTCTCTTTCTGCACTTTCCCAGGCTTCTGCGGCAGCAACATTAAGCTTTGCATATTGATATTCCTTCACGAAAAAACCAAATAAAATTTTCACTTCTTTACACAAACCATGTCATATTATATACAGTACACACACACACACACACACACCATGCGCACACACACACAATACCTTTATATGGTAAAGATTTCTCCTTTTGTTCTTAGGCGGCATCTCATACTCAAAGCTGTATAAAATGTTATTAAGTGGAAGTAACTGAAATAATAATATGCTACTGATGCACAGGGATTCACAGGGAAGGTGGAAGTCCCTGACTGGGATCTACTCACCCTTACTATTCACTACTTCTGTGAGCAACAAAAATCTACTTAATCTGTGGCACACAAGTTTCTCATGGGCAACACAAAGGTAAGATGAAGTAATTTCTAAGTCTAACATTTTATGTTGAAGTAATTTCATTCTTTTGTCTCCTCAGTCTCTGACATGAAAACAAAAACAGAAAATCTTGGAGCACAATTTCAGAAAAATAGTAACATGCTTTTAAAAACTAGCAAGCTAAAGAATTAGGGAAATTATGTTTGTTTTTTTTCCCCACATATTCTGTATATTTAGCCTAAGTATGCAGACAACACAGAAGCAAACTCAATACTACTCTGACAAAACATGCTTCCAATTCTTGTAGTCTACAATTCTTGCGGGCAGATGTAGTTTGGAATCCAGAATTTTGAAGATTTTATCAAGTTAATACAGTACAAAAACATTGCATAACAACTTAAATAATGTCTATGGAACCTAGTGCATTACAAACAAAATTCACTACTATTTATGCAATACAATACAATGAGTCGTCACATTAGTGAAATATGTAACAATTCTAAATACTTTGTTTCAGTTCAAGGCAGATTTTGCTACAGAGTAGTTCAGGTACTTAGGTACTAAACATATCATCAAAAAACCTCAGTTTCCAATCCTTTATGGATTTTGGAATTGCAGATTAGGGGTATGGAATCTGTCTTACTTATCAGTGGTTAGTGAGAAAACAACTGCTGTTTTGGAGAGATGAATATTTAAAATTTTTTCACCTCCTCCACATGTGGCATCGCAGTCTTCCCAGCCTGTGTGAGTCCACATGAAGAGGGGTTCTGGTTCTTTGGAGCTCTGATTCTCTGGAACGGGGTCTGATGGGACAGTGTATTCATAGTGAAGACCATAATTCTGATCTTGAAACAGGAGTACCTATAACATATAAAAATGATCAGGACACATTTGATGTGAAATATAAACTAAGGACACTGATATTTTAAAATGCCTATTGCATGGCAAGGATACCTCTTTAATATGTAGCAGAAAAATGTGACAGTACTCTTAAATATCAAAATTGTCATACTTTTGAAAAGATAGGACCCTATAGTTACCTCTGAGCCTAAGAGGTCATGAAGAAAAGTTCAGTTGAATGATATCAGAAATACCTGGTAATTTATTTTCAATTTGATGGGTTAAACAGTTTCTCAAAGAATTGGCACATGCATGATGACTTCAGTGGGGGTAGAAGGGAGTGGTGGCAGGAATGTGTGTTCCATTTGGCATTAAGATATGACCCACAGTATAATATCAACTGTGACCTTTCCACTTGAATAAGAAAAAATAAACAGGAAGTCCCCAAGTTAACAGAGGACTCCTCTTTCTTCCATACTCAGGTGAAGACTTAGAGGATCATATCTCCCTAAGGACAGAGAACTTCTAAGCCAACTGGAGGATAAGACTTTCATTCCATATATGCTTGCAGTTAACTTTGAATTTTGGCAAGTTGATGAATTTTCCACTTGTAGTAAAAATTGTTTTCTTCAAAAATGTTAAAATGAATTTATAAATAAATATTAACTTAATAACTGTACATTTATGTACAAAAAAATAAATAGTTCAATAAACCATAAAGGATGTGTGGGAAGGACTGAACTCTAAGTTACACTGCACAGAACCATAGGCAAGGATCATGTCTGGTTTGTTCTCTATAGGTACCCAGGACCAAGCTCAGAACTGGATCATAATGAATACTTACTTATACATAGTATATAGATGTATATACATATGTATCTATGTGTATGTAATTAAGTGAAACAATGAATGATGATTTTTCTTCATCAATTCATTTTCAGAAAATCTGTCAAACAACCACATGAAATAAATCACTTTAATGACTCTGAGAAACTATCGAAAATGTATATAATACAATGTGAAGCACAAAAACACATATTCCTACATTTTTAAATCATGCTTAATTTTAGGAAACTTTGTGCAATATTTCACCTGTGTTCATACAGTTGTAATGATAGGTAAAAAGAGTTAATACTCTGCGGGGGAAAAAAAAAACTAAATGAACCCAAAGTTAAGGGTCTGCATTTCTATTATATTTTTCCCACTGTTTTTTTTTTCTTAAAGTTTTGTTCAAGGTATCAACAGAAATACTAAGATATGTTTTGATGGTGAATTGAGCGTTGAGTTTATAAAATAACTACACGATAATAAATATAAGCCTGGCATAGTGGTGTATATGTAGGAAGATTGCAAGTGTAATGTCAACTTGGGCAACTTAACAAGATCCTGTCTCAAAAATTGAAAAGGTCTGGGAATGACATTAAAAGGGCTAGAGATGTAGCTCAGTGGGAGAGTGTCCCTGGGTTCAATCCCCAGCACCACCAAAAAAAAAAAAAAAAGAAAAAGAAAGAAAAAGAAGAATAAATAAATAAAACCATTTTTTAGGTTCACAAATGAGTAACATACTAGGTACTAATTCATAATACACCACAGTGCTTACACAGTGCTTATTTTGGCTTCAATATCTCAAATATCTCATTTGATGTTGCCAATTATAGGCTACTTTCAGCCCAATAAGTTTGAACTTAGTTTTTTTTTTTTAAAAAAAACTACTTGTTTATGCTTTTAAACTAGACTATTACATAATTTTAAATGATGGAATAAACATAAATAACAACTATTTGCCAACTTAATTAATTACATAAAAACATGTCTATTTTACCTAATAAACTGCCTTTTCATTGATAGAACTTGAGGTAGTCCTCGAATATCTAATGCCACTTAAAATAGAGACATTGGCCACAAAACCATTAGCTCTTTCTTAAACCATTTGAATTTGGCAGTATTCTTTGCAAAAGGAAAGTGTGACCATGTTACAGTAGATGGGCACATATGGAAGCATGGCAGCAGAAGTATTGCCTTTCAAAAATCAGTACCAGCTTCGAGTCTGTAATAGTCATTAAAGAAAAATATCTTAGAAGTGCAGTTTCCCTTGGATTACTGAATAAATCCAGGTCACATAGATGCCTTCTTTTAGACATAGTTCACTGACTTTAATTATACTTCATGCTTCCAGGAAAAACCTTGGTAATTACGAGTCAGATTAAAGATTCTGAAGCAATGAAGCTCCCCCTGCCCAATACCAAGGTCTCTCATACACACTTTTTAAAGTAGAGGCTCATTATAAGAGACTTGGTCTTGTTCCATTTAAAAAAAATGTAGGATACACTTACATAAGTTAGCAAACATAATAGCATTTTCTGAAATCTAATCATTAAAAATATTTTTGCTTTGATAGTTATTGTATGTGACCCAATCATAGAAGGAGCTATATATTACTCAAATAACAGCAGTCATTTTTTCTCTCTTTTTTTCTAAGTGGCACAGAGGACAGAAGGGAGTCTCCAATTGAATTTATAGAGTAGGACACAAAGGATTAAAATAATTATTTAAAATATGTATATTTATTATCCAAGGAAGTTTAGTATAAAGATCTCAACTTTATAAAAGAGAGAAAGCATTGAACAATGATTATTTACTGACAGTTAAATAATTTATTAGATAACACTATGCACCATGCTTAACTTTCCTCATACTTAATTCTTTTTAGTCAATCAAATGAAATAACAACAATCATACATATCACACAGGGTTATTATGTGGATTATGTGTTGCACTGAGTATAAAGCACCCTTGGCCAGTGTCTGATTCTTAGTGCTCAATGAATGGTGAATATTACTAAGATTGGAACAGAAGGTACACATCCACTTACCTTGCTCCCTGTATTGGTGATGGTAAAGCATAGTGATTGCAGTTATATAGAACCTTGTAATTTAAATTACGGTTTTTGGACCAGAAATAGTGGCATCAGGTAGAAACTGGTTAGAAACACAGATCTCAGGTCCTGCCTCCGAACCAAATCAGTAGAATGTACATTTTAACAAGAACTCCACGTAATTAGTGGGCACTTTAAAGGAGTCAATGCAAATGGGCCAATATGTGATCTGAACCTCTGGCTCCTATATTAGCAACACAGATGTCTCCAATTGAAGATAAAGTCAACATAAAATGTGTGGAGATATTAAATAATGTGGCATAACACACTCCAAAATAAACAGCCAATGGATCATGGCTTAGATCAGTTTTATGTGTAGATGTAAGGAGGTGCTGAAATGTCTGAATTTTAGAACACTTTTTGCCACTAAAATAGAAAACTCATGCTAGTGATATATTCAGTCCTCTGGCTCCTATGGAATCATCACTGATTGTCATGATTAAGGTCAAAAGAGGCTTTAGACCTGCCACCATCCTTGGCAGAGCCCCATCATCCTAACCCTTTCTCTCCAAATTTCTCTGGACATGTATCTAATCTTTTAATAACTTTAAGCCTAAATTATCATCCCAAACGCGCAAATTTTCATAAGTCTTTACTGGAATCTATTGACCCAGTAAGCAAGCCTAACAGGGTAAATGAGAACACTGATATATGTGTGTGTGTGTATGAGTATAAATATATAAAAATAAATATATATATTTATTTAGCAAATTATTTTCCTCATCAAAAGAACATTTTATCAAATGCATTTTATACAGAATCAGACAACACCCACACAATGGATTTTGAAATGCTACAATTTGCAATATTATATAGCAATCTTTTCATAGATATGCAGTCTGGTTAGTAAATAAATGTTTCTAGGAAAAAGAGAGTCTTTGTTCCTTGGGACTATACTCTGAATCTGTGAAAACCCTAAAACATTGTATTCTGTTTATAATAATTGTTGTTTTCAGAAATCATAAATTTAAATACATTTTTAAAAAACTAAAAACTCACCTCTTAAATAATTTTAAATGCCTACCTGACAATTTGGATTTGGGAAAAAGATTAGAGAAGGTACAATAGGAATGTCTTTATCATGAGAAACTGCTTATGCAATGTTATCAATTCTTTCCCTCATACCAGGAGGTGTAAAGGTGTTGTAGTAGGACCTTTGGCAGAGATCTTCTCCCAGAGGCCTCGTCTCACGTAATGAACAGTAGTTCCAGCTAAATTGAATGCTCCAGAGTGTTCAATCTTCCAGTCACTATTTATAGACTGTTTGCCAGAATCTCGGAGAGCTATAAAGAGGTTTGAAAGTGTTATGAGCATTAAAAAACCAGCAGTAATACCCACTTCACATTATTTCATTAAAAGCACTAATAACTTAAGCTGATAAATTATTGGTAATTGTTATGTAAGCCAATCTCCATTTAGGGATGTTTGAGTGTTTCCAAGTTCTTTAAATTCTCTATAATGTTTGAATATACATACTGTAAACTAACTATATCTGAATATTTCCCTTGACCATATTCTCAGATTTGTAATTGAACTTTTAAGGATTTTGAAAAACACTTTCAAACTGATTTTCTTAAAAAGGTATATCAATTTATATTCCCATACCAGTGCCTGAGAAAGCCCATTTCTCCATTTCTGAACATCTCCTTCGGATGAATTTTTCTTCTCTCTCTCTCTCTCTCTCTTTTAATTAACTGAGGATTGAACCCAGGAACCCTTACCACTGACCTATATCCTAAGTCCTTTTTATTTTTAATTTTGAGACAGGGTCTCTCTAAGTTGCTGAGGCTGCCTTTGAACTTGCCATCCTCCTTTCTCAGCCTTCCAAGTTGCTGGAATTACAGATGTTCACCACCATGCCCACAATCTCAGTCAATTGATCCCACAATTTAAATTGATTTTATCTTTAATGGAGATAACTGTACTGCTAGCCTAGGAATCAGAGGTTCAAATCAAATATTAGCCCATTTCCTTCTTCTACATAAAGGTGCCTGCAAATTACCTGGGGTTCATTTTGTCTGGAGCAGAAGCTGAGATCTATATTTCCTTATATAACATTTAATCATGATTGAATAATTACTGAAATATTCGCTATAACTCAGTAAAACTTAATGTTTAGAAAGCCTCCAAATGAACAAAAAGACATGCTTTCTCTCTCCTCATGGAACTTGTAACCTAACTGGAGAACCTGGCATTCAACCAGTTATTTAAATAACTAATTTATGAAGGGAGTTGAGGAAGGCTTGTGTATGTGGGGGTTATTTATTGAGGATGTTAGCTAGGAGGAATAAAGGAAGCAGAGAGAAAATTCAAGACCAAGTGGACTGCAAACATAAAGGTCTTAACATGCAGCTTGCTGGAGATCTGGGAGACAAGTGTGCATGAGTCCAACTATGCTGAGCAGATCATAAAGGCAAAGGCTGGAGACATAAAGAATAACTAGACCTTATAGTTTCTGTAGTATGCAGTGAGTTTTTACAACAAAATATAAATACAAATCTTTAATGAAAATTTGAAAAACTATTATGTGGAGAAGGGACTGGTGTAGTACATTTAGATAGAGAAGATAGCACATACCATCAATATGGTAGCCCAGCTGACAGTAATTGTGGCTTGGATTGAGGTAATTGAAAAAAACAGCAAGATTTACTTAGAATGAAGTTGACAGAATATGGTTATGACTTGATTGTCTTGGGTAAAAGAAATTGTTACATATGACGCTAGATTTCCAGAGTAAGGAAACAGTGGGATCGATATGAGGCTATTAATATAATGAAAAAAGCTATCAATCATGGTTGAGGAGAAATATCAGAAGTTAAATTTTGAACAATCTAGCTTTTTAAAAAGGATCTCTTGCTTTATTACTATTAAAATTGATGATTTTGGTAAGCAAAAGCAATAAGCAGAAAAAAAGCAAAAAGCATTTGCTTATTAATCACTTATTTTTTCATAATAATTACTTGTTAGAATTATTTATGGTTCTTAGCAAGATTTTCTGGTGCTTGTATAAAAACAATGTATTAATGAAATTATAATTATTGAAATTTAACTCATCAGTCTCAGCTTCCAATAAATAATGTTTTATCATTCACTTTATATAGTCTAACATGAATTTTTAATAGAAATATCAAATAATCATACATACTTCCAGGGTTATGAAAAATATGTAAGATTAATTTTTACTTTGAATTTTAAATTTGAAGGAAAATATATTGAAAGAAAACAAGATAGCTACTACCATCTATAGATGAATAGGAAATACTTGTTACGATCTACAAATGGATGTATTTTAGACAATGTTAAAGCTTTTTGATAAAAAAATAAATGATTTTGCCTAAAAGGTAAAGTATTTCTTTATATATCCCTACAGTCTATAAAATATTTGAAACATCTTTTGGCTTAGATTTGGATACTGATCAGTACAACCTCATTTTCCCCACTGTATTTCAAGACATTTTTAGGGCACAATTATAAAGGAATAGGTCCTGAAAATATCTGATAAAAATTCCTTAAGAAACCTCTTGGGGTTGCTAGAATAGGATATTTAGACTCAACTCATATTATTGGCATTCAGCATTCCCCAGAAAATGGCACACACATAAACATGGAAATCCACAAATTTTATTAGCTTAACAGTCATCTCACATGAAGAATTAGTGGTTTGGTCATTTGATATTTCTTAGTCTTTGTTTTTAGTTCATTAACTTTAAAATTGTGTTTTCAGAAAAAAAAATTGCTTCTGACCTTGACTGGATAACTGGAACTGCTTTAGTTTCCCACCATAAACAACTAGAAAACTAGACAATGTATGAAACAATTGTTCTCAAACACTGGATTCCTGACCACAGAAAAGTGTGATGGGTGGAGAACAAATGATCTCAAAATTGCTTGGCTTTCTGCTTGAAAATATTTACTAGAATATTAGGTAGCCATCAAAAGGTCAGTGATAATAGTAAGAGAAAGCTCATAACATAATACAAAAATAATGTAAGGATATGTTTATACTTTAATGTGATTCCTGGCAAAAACCCAGCAAGGATTTCTGGAGGTACAGACAAGCTTTTTCTGACACGTATGTGGAAAGGTGCAGGCCCATAATCGTTAAACATCTTCATGAAGAAAGGCAAAGTGGGAGGGTGGGGTCTGGCTGATGTGATACTGGGAGGCAGAACCCAAGCAGAACACAAATGATGAGGGCCCCACTGAGATGAGGACACAGAGAATGGAGCTGAACCGGCTGAGGCTCCTGGCATTGGTTTAATGGTGTACAGAAGACAAGAGTGAGTGACACAAAGAGCTCCAAAAACCTACAAAGGGTCCTTGGAGTCCATGGCTGAATATTCAGCTTCACCCAAGTTGGGTGTGATTCCCCAAAGCTGGGAAGGAAACTGCTACTGGGAACATCTAAACTTTATAACCCCTGGAGCTCAAGGAGGGACGAAAGATACATGAATTCTATGCAGAGTGGTCAGATCTATTTGAACATATGGTCTTTGGTAAAGAAGCTACAAGAAACAAGTCTTTAGTAGCCCTAGGAGAAAGACTAATTTAGCACCATGCTACCAAACTTTAAAAAAGGCTCAACAAGTCTGGCTGATTTGAAAGTAAATTAACTGTCCAGCAAAATGAAATTCAATGCTTAATAATAAAAATAACAAAATATAGCCATTTAACCATGTCTTATTGATCATGTCCAGCATCCAATAAAAAATTATTATACACATGAAGAAGTTAGAAAATGTGACTTAACATAACCAAAAGGAAAAAAATCACTCAATAAAATGAAATTCAGGAATACTAGAGATAATGGACTTAGTGGATTAGACAACAACTATGTTCGGTATGTACATGAATTTTTTTTAAAAAAAATGTGATATTGAAGAGTGCCATGTGAAAAATACACAGTATATATAGAAGGATAAAATAATTTAAGCATTCATTAGGCATATCATAAGAACCAATTCAAGCCAGAAGATAATGAATACAATATGGAAAATGATGAAAGTAAATACACACACACACACACACACACACAGTGAAAATATCTTTCAAACACAAAAGCAAAATTAATATACTCAAAGATAAACAAAACTTGAAAAATACAATGTCATCAGATTTGCTCTACAAAGAATGTTCTTGAGGCTGGAAGAAAATGGTTTCAGATAGAAACATGTCTATGTGAATAAAAGAGTAATGTTGGTACTAGTAAATGTATAAAAATGTAAAATATTCATTTTTGTAAAGATCATTAATAATGTAATTGACTAAAGAAAAATCATTACAATGATATTTCATCTCATTTTCATTTTACTGACTGATTTTTTTTCATTTGGTTGTTTGGTCACATTTTCTGACTTCACATGTATGGTCATTTTTTTTTTGTTGGATGCTGAACATGTTCAATATGACAATGCTGCATGGAATGTAGAAATAAATTGATTATGTGAAATATGGAAATAAAATGCAAATAATTAAAAAGGATGGAAAAATGAAGTACAGGAGTTTCCATTATTTGTATAGCAGTATAATATAATTTGAAAGGAGGCTATAATAGGTTAAAATGCATATTATAAATGGTAGACCAATCAATTAAATATAATAAGGAACTATAACAAAAAAAGGAAAGAGAGAAAATGGAATACTTATAAATATTTAATCTAAAAGTAGCCCAAAACAAAAAGGGAATAAAGAAGAAATAAAGCAAAGAGAAACCAGCCCAACATGTCCATTATTATATTGTGTTTAAATGGACTAAGGACATTGGTCAAAAGAGAGGCTGTTAGGTTAGAGAAAAATGAAAGACCACACTATAATCAATTTATGAAAGTGCACTTAAAGAACAAAGACATGAGCAGATTAAAAGTGAAAGGATTGAAGCAGCTGAAGCATGACACACTGATAATATTAATGAGAAAAAGAACTGGCTACATTATATCAGCATGAACTTCATGAAAATGAACACTTTCAGAGATGCAAAGGACATTTTAAGATACATGATTTATATTAAAATTCATTTAAATTTAAAAATGACAACATTTATTAAAGAGACCTCAGGATCTTAAGTGCATGATAAGGCACCAAAATGCACAAAGCAAAAACTGATACAATTGAAAGGGTACATAGAAAAATCCATAACCTGAGTTGGAGATTTCATTACTTCTCTTTCCTTAATTGATGAAATAAGAAAATATCAGTAAGAATACAGAAGACACAGCTGGGCAGACTAGCACACTCCTGTAATGCCAGATACTCGGGAGGCCACAGTAGGAGGGTTACAAGTTTGATGTTAGCCCAGGCATCTTAGTGAGGCTCTGTCTCAAAATTAAAGAGAAGGGGTTGTAACTTGGTAGCACTTGCCTAGCGTATGTGAGGCCATAGGTTCAATCCCATTATCACCATAAAAAAATAAAAAATAAAAATAAAAATAAAAAGAAATCCAGAAAAAGACTTGAACCAAATGGGCCTAATTGATAATTTGAGACAATTACAGTCAGCAATTATAGGATGCCATTCTTTTCAAGTATAAATAAATGAAACAATAACCAATATAAGCCACAGGTCATAAAAATAAATCCCAAGTGAAATCACACTGATTATGGTCTTTTACTACAACAAACATAAACTAGAAATTCATAACAAAACATCTATTTAAAAATAAAAATACTTAAAAATTAAACAATATATTTATAAGCAAACCATGGATCAAAGTAGAAATCATGGTGATAATATGAAAATAGTTTGAACAAAAATATATTGTGGAATGCAACTAAAGCACACTTAGAGGCAATTTTATGGCTTTTAATTGCTATATGGACAAACAAGAAAAAAACAAACATGTCCTCTAAGTGTCTATTTATGGCAGAAGAAAAGAGAAAAAAATCCAAAACAAATAGAAGAAATAAAATGATAAAGAATAGAAATTGATGATTACAAAGAAAATTAAAAATGTAGGCTCTTGATAACATCACAAGTTGGCCATTTGAAGAGGTCAAATAACTGAAGAAAGTCTATTTTGACTGATTAAGAAAAACAGTACAAATTAACAATATCAGAATTAAGAAAACATTGTTCTTATAGACATTATAATGAAATAAGGAAATGTTATAAAAATTTTATTTTCTCAATGATATTCTTAAAAAAGCAATAGAATTGTTATTGATGAAATCTAACATATCCTCTTTTTATTTTTATTTTTTAGAATTAGTAATTTTGCAGTTACACTGTAAGGAAATCATGGATTCATGGATTCCCACCACAATGTCATAGAGATTTAATGTCAGAGATTTTCTCTTACCTTTTTTTTTTTCCTCCTAGAATTTTACAGCTTTGGGTTTTTGGGTTAGATCTCTATTCCATTTTAATATTTGTGTAGGATGTGAAGGAGGAACCAGGTCCATTTTTTTTTTATATAAACAAATCTACTTGTTTCAGTACCTCTAGGGTACTGAAAAGGGTAAAAGGGTACCCTTTTCTCCTTCATTACCTGGATACCTTGGTTGGAAGTCAATTCACTTCATATGTGTGTATTTAATTACTCATTATAACAAAGAACCAGTCAATTTTTCTTTGTCAATAATTGTTTTAAAGCTTTGAAGTTTATGGAATTTTAAAAGCCCAATATTTTACGATGAATTGTATTATTTTATTATTTTTATATGTGTCTTATGAGCATCACATATCAAGATTATTTTTAAAATTCAATCTGAAAATTTTTGTAACTAAAGATTTCAGTTTTTCAGTGTTTTATTATTTTGTGTTCTTTTTTCCAATTTCCTGTATATTTCTTCAGTTTTGTTTTATCTTGTTTTCAATCCATTATTTTAATTTCTCTTCTAAAATCTGATTTTTTTAAAAAGGTGACTATAAAAAGAGAATTTTATAGTCTTATTCCTTATTCTTATTATTAAATTTTTTGTATGTTTAAACATACTATCATAATTATTTTTGTGTCTGCTCTATATGAAACAATTTACATGCTTCACTTTGCTTTCCCTTATTTTTACTATGTTTTGCTCCTGGTTTCTATTTCCTTTTGTGTTTTCTAGAATTTTTTTTTTTTTTACTATTAAATTACATTTGTTGAAATTTACAAATTGTTTTGAGATAGAGTTTGAAGGTGCATTCCTTCAGAAAGGATTTATATTTGTATAGGCCAGTCATCTTGGTAACCATATTAAGATAAATGTTGTCTTGGAGGGTTAGGACTTCACAAGTAACCTGGTCTTACAAATCCATAAGTGGAGTTGCTTTGTATTACAAATTCTCTGGGAAATTATTTTTTATCTTCACCTTGTGCTAAAATTAATACAGACACATTGTCTTCCTCTCTCCTTTTGTGCTGCAAATGTATTTCTATCACTCTATCTCACTGTGATTATGGTCCTCATATTGCTTCACTCAGGAGTCTCCTATAAGAGTTTTCATTTTGTGAAGGACTTAAGCTTTGTTTTCTGTCTGTTCAATCCCTTTGACTTTCAGAATCTGTTAGAGTCTGTAAACAAGTCAAAATAACACCTGGCATTTTGTCAGGGGAATGTTAGAGTTCGTAAACAAGTCTGGATGGTGCCTGGCAAAATGCCAGAGGGAGTGGTTTGAGAAGTAACAAAAGCGAGCCATTAAGTGTAGAGATTCCTGATTGGTTGACTGATGTATCTAGTTTATGCTAATTAGATAAGCTCTGTGGAATGTATAAATACTGCTCCTGTCCTGCAATAAACGGCTCCTACTCCTGCTGTATCAACGTACACAAGTTATTCGTCACCCCCCGGTTATTTTGCCCAGCCAGCCGGGCTGCGGCAAGAATCTAAACTCATTTACTAGGATTAAAGCTAAGTGGTGGAGTCAGCCTAATACTTGACTTCCTGTTTTCAATTTGTTTTTTTGGCATCCAAGGGTTCCTTAATTTCTTTTTATTTAAGAAGTGTTATGAACTGAATATTTATGATCCTTCAAAATTCATACATTGACATTCTACCACATTATGCGATGGCATTAGGTGATAAGTTTAGTGGGAGATGGTTAGGATTAGATGAGTACCCAAAGGTAAATTTCTCATAAATGAGATGAATGTAAAAATTCAAGAAGAGCTCACTTCCTCTCCCTCTACCACACAAAGATGGACCTAGAGGTTGGTAGTCTGCAAACCATAAAAAACACCCTCACCAGAACCCTTATACTGTCACCCTGACTTCCTGCTTCCAAAACTGTAATAAATACATTTATGCTATTTATAAGCCACTCAATCCATTTATTTTGTTATAGCATCCCAAAGTGATTACAATAAGAGGTAAATATATTTTTCTCTGGAATTTTGCTCCTTTAAAATTGTTTTTATTGAGACTACTGTCCATAGTGCTTTTTATGAAAAACTGCAGGCAAGGAGGATTGGCCCATACATCTTTTGTGAGACATTTATAAACATAAGCTACAATGATTTTGTAAAAATATAATGTATGGAAATTACACTTGGGCTTTTTTTTTAAGAGAGAGAGAGAGAATTTTTTTAATATTTATTTTTCAGTTTTCGGTGGACACAACATCTTTATTTTATTTTGATGTGGTGCTGAGGATCGAACCCAGTACCCCACGCATGCCAGGCGAGCACGCTACTGCTTGAGCCACATCTCCAGCTCCACACTTTAGGCTTTTTGATAAACTGATAACATCAGTATAATTCCACTGTATTCAGAAAGGCATATAATAAATGCATATAAGAATATAATCAAAAGAGAATAGCGAAGAAAGAATAATTGTACTGGGAGACAATTAAATTTCTCCTATGAAATAATATATAGTTTGGTGTAGACAAGTTAATTTATTTAAGAATGGTCAGTTTGCCAAGGTTCTAGTTTCTTTTCTTTTTCCTAAAGCTCTTTGGGAGGAAGATTTCTTCCTGCCTATACCCAATGGAACCTTTAGGAAGGATGATTTGTGGTATGAATCCATTTGTCAGATGTTTGGGTTTGAAATCTAGACATTTAACACTGTGCTATTTATTTTTTCTCCAAATCTGTCCCTCACCCATTTGTCCTATATCAGTAAATGCTACTGGTACCTGCCAAATTTCTAGAAGTCACCCTTGAATCTTTATTCTCTGTCAACACTAGCATCCATTTGTAACAAGTTCGGTCTTTTTAAAAAGACTTTTTAATGTATTTTTGTTGTTGTTGTAGGTGGACACAATACCTTTATTTTATTTTTATGTGGTGCTGAGGATCAAACCTAATAATGCCTCATGTGTCCCAAGGCGAGTGCTGTACCACTGAGCTCCAGCCCCAGCCCAAGTTCTATCTTGTTTAGTGGATTTACTGAGTTATTTTAATTGGTTTGGTGGGTTATTTCCCATCCCTATTCTCTTGAATAGTTTATGCAACTAGTTTTTTTTGCCCCCATTCATATACCCTTCTGCTAATTCATCAAGATAATTATTTTTCATTAACAGTATAAGGAAACAGTAGGCATGTGAGTAAACATGGTAACATATTGGCATTTTCAACTTTGAAAATTATCTCCAGAGTATAGCACTTACACAGTTTAAGAGCACAGACACTGTTTCTTTGTACAAATAAAAAACTTTGCTAGCTTAGGCCTAAATCAAAGCACAAAGAAAACGGACAGTAATTAAAACCAGATGCCTAAGACAGATAGGGGATTCTAGTTTTAAACTGAATGGTCTTTTAACAACAAAAAAAGTGCTCAGGGATTTATACATTTAGAGATCTACAGCAAAGAAAGAGCATGGATTGGCAGAACTCGAGGCAGTAATTAGAGGAGAAAATAGTCATTTCGTGATTTATACTCTCCTAAATTAACTTTATAAAAATAATTGATCACATTAGCTCAGAAGGGAAAAAAGGTGATATGGGAGAAATTTAATAAAAATATGTTCAAATAGGACATAATTTAAAAAATCACAAGTGTTGCACGTAAAGCAATAATTAAGCTAAAAGGATTTTTTTTTTTTTAAATGAAGCAGCATGTTTCAGTCCCCGAGAGTATAGATGCTATGACCAGACTCCTTGGGTTCCAATTCAGGATCACGGCATTTTAGGTGTGTGACCTTGGGAAAGGAACATAAACTCTCTTGTTTTCTGGTCTCTGTGGTCTCTAAAAATTGGAAAATTAGTAGTGCTTGCTTTATGGAAGTATTCTGAAGATTTGTTTAATAGACAGGTATAATGCACTGTTGTATATCAACCATTCATGTAAGGTGTTGATATTATTTCCTACGTGCCAGGCTTTGTTTTGGCTATTGCAAACAAGGAACTAAACAAAATACCTTAAAAACATTAACCATGGAGATAGACAATATAGAAGCAAGCATGTAAATAAATATGAAAATTCAGAGAGTTGTAACTAGTGTAAAGGAAATAAACAGCACAATATAATAGAAGTGACTTGGTTGGAGGTCACAATATAGATGGAGAGAAAATGATCGCTTTTGACACTGGCAGGATTTGGTGATGTATTGCATTAGAGTGGTAACAAAGGTCTCAAGATAGCCTCTTGGTTTTGGCAAAAACAACGGGATAGAAATTAGTCACTGTGGCTGGGTGTGGTGGCACATGCCTGTGATCTCAGCTACTGGGGAGGCTGAGGAAGGCGAAGCCCAAGTTCAAGGCCTGCCTGGGTAGCTTGATAAGACCTTGTAACAAGATAACATGTAAAAAGAGGGACTGGACATACAGTTCAGTGGTAAAGCACGTGCCTAGTGACTTAAATGGCCCAAGGTTCAATTTCAAGTACAAAAGAAAAAAAAAAAGGAAAATAAAAAAAAATAGTAAATGTGGTTGGTTGAATTCTGGCTCACTTAAAAAAAAATTCTCAAAGAAAATATCTCCTACCACAATGGGATAAACTTAGAAAACAATAAGAGAAAGAAAACTAGAATATTCACAAGTTTATAGAAATTAAGCAGCACATTCTTAAACAATTAATGTATCAAAGAAGAACATCACAAGACAAAATAGAAAATATCTCAAGACAAATGAAATGGAAAACTTAACATACTGAAAGTCATGGGGGCATGTAAAAAGAGTGTCAAGAGGAAAATATGTACTTATAAACCCTTAGATTTTAGGAATAAAGAAAGAAGAAGAATATGAATTCAAAGCTAGCAGAAGAAAAGAAGTGGTCAAAATTAGAGTAGCATTAAATGAGAAAGAACAATAGAGAAAAATCAACAAAACTAAAAGATGATTCTTCAACAAGATCAATAAAATTGACAAACTTTTAGCTGTACTGACTAAGAAAAAGCAGGGAAAGGATTGAAATTACTAACATCAGATATTAAAGTGGGAATATTATAAACAAATTTCACAGGAGGGAAAATAAACATTAGGAGTACTATGAACAGGTATATGACAAAACAAACAAACAACAACAACAACAAAAAAAAAAACTGGAAAAGTGAGATAAAAGGGATTCCCAGACACCAGAACAAACTGAGACTGAATCACAAAGAAATGGAAATCCTAAGCAAGCCTATAATTAGTAAAGGGATTGAATCAGTAATCATAAATCAAAGAGCAGCCTTGGAGCTGAGAATATTTTTGTTTATAGTATTAGGTAATGGTATGACTATTTATCTGCAAGTGTATACCCAGTTTTCCCAGCATTATTAGATGAAAAGACTGTCTTTTCTCCATTGAGTGGTCTTGGCATTCTTTTTTACAAATCAAGAGCTTGTTTCTGGGCTATCTCTTCTGTTCTGTCTTTATACCAGGTCTGTCTTTATACCACATCCACACTGTTGGGACTACCTTAGTTTTCTAGAAGTTATGAAATTAGGAAATTTGAGTCCTATGACTTCATTCTTCTTTTGCAAGATTGGTTAATTATTCAGGGTTGCTTGAAATATCATTTGAATTATATGTAGGCTTTTATATTTCTACAGAAATGATTGAGATGTGAAGGTATTCAATGCCACTGAATCCACGGAACTTTACCCTTAAAATTAGGTAGGATAATAACTTTTATGTTAGAAATATGTGTATTTTTACCACAATAAGAAAACATTATTAAGGGGAGGGATCAACATCTTATTATTCAGAATGCTACTGCTATGATCTGAATATTTGTGTCCCTTTATAACATTCATATGGTGAAGTTGTGAACCTCGTGGTAATATTATTATGAAGTCTTTCCAGAGGGCTCCACCATCATAAATGAGATTTGTGCTTTTATAAAAGAGACTCTACAGAGTTAGCCAGCCTCTTACACCTATGATGGCACAGCAAAAAAATGTGTCATCTGCCAATTTAGAAACAGGCCTCACTAGACCTCAGATCTGTCAATACCTTGATTTTGGATTTTTCAACCTCCAGAACTGTAATAAATCAATTTTCTTTTCTTTTTTTAAAAATAAGCTAACCACTCTACGGCATTTGGTTATGGAAGCCTGAATGAATGAAGATAGCTACCATCTGTTGCCTATTAAAAAAAAAGAAAAAGACTTCACATATATTAAGATTAAGAATCAGGGGGGGCTGGGGCTGTAGCTCATTGGTAAAGTGCTTGGCTAGTACATGTGAGGCACTGGGTTGGATCCTCAGCACCTCATAAAAATAAATAAATAAAATAAAGGTATGAAAAGAAAAGATTAAGGATCAGGACACAGGGAGATTACCCTAGATTATCTAGGAGGGCCCTAAATACAAAAGTTATCTAAGAGGGGGAGAATGAGGCAGAGTTGAACTTGGAAGAAGGGAAGGCAATGAGACATGGAGGCAGACAATGAAGTGATGCTGGCCACCTCCAGAAGCTAAAAAGACAAGGCATGATGTCCCCTGAGTCTCCAGAGGTGACTGTAGGCAGTTCACATTTTGGTCAAGAAAAATAGTATTTGTATTTCTGACCTCCAGATCTATGAAAAATACACTTATTTTTGTTGTTTTAAGCTGTGAAATTTGTAGTACTAGTTACAAGTCATAGGACTCTAATGGTGACATTTAGCATGGTGGAGAAAACTAAAGGAAGAATGAGTTTAGAACTGGGTGGAAATTGAATCTTTTATTCAGACTTTTGACTTTGGACTTAATATTTCTTAGATGTTTATGATACATTTCACAATTTAAATCAAATAAGCACATAAAGAATAGAACTGGATGAACTTCTTTAGGGAGAGAACATGGAAGAGAAAAATGAAGGGGCCAAGCCTGATCGCTACAACATGGGAACATTTGGAGACCAAGAAGAGTTATGGGTCCAACAATGGAGACTAGTCAGTGGCATCCTCAGAAAACAAAGCTGCACTCTTAGAAGCAAGAGAGGAACACATTTAACAAACTAAGGAAACGTCAACAGAGTTGGATGCTATTTACAGGTCAAATAACAAAGAGTATTTAATTTGTCAACAAGGAAGGCATTTTCTGACCTTGAAAAGGGCAATGTGTTGACCAGTAGATATCTAGGGAGATGAAACATAAAACTGGATTGGTTGAGGAGGCTGGGAGGTGAGGCATTGGAGGAAGCATGGGTGTGACCTATTTGTAAAACCAGCGGGTTTATTTAGCCACATTTCTCAGGTTACTAAAACTCATGGTACAAAGTAGAATTTTGTAAAAGTGATAAAATTCCATTTGTGACATCTGCTTTCATTCCAAGCTTAGAAAAAAGGAAACGTAGCCAAGTGTAACAGTCAATGTTCTGCTATTAAACAAATGAACTGAAATAATCTAAGGTACCTTATCTTCAGAAACTGTGTATTAGGACTTCAGTGAGAATTTGAAAATCTGGCATAATATACTTGCACTTAAAATGCATTTAAAAATCATACTAGGTAGAGCAGATAAAAATTATATATCACTAATAACAAAGAACAAGTGTGTCACATAACAAAGAATTTATTTTACTGTTCTCTTTTTCTCAAAGTTTCTTACTCCTAGAAAGCAAACCTTAACGAAAAAAGATTTCCATCTAAGTTTTAACTGTTTTAGATAGTGCAGAGTAAAAACAATTATGGAAGGTGAATTGTTTTTTATGAAAAAAAAAAAAAAAGGTTTCCCTATTGGGACATTTATTCCTTACTTGAGGAAGAATAATGAGGACATTATTTTTCTTAAGGAAAAAAAAAAAGTCTTGATGTGTTTCCTTTAAAAAGATAATATAAATACAATGCTTATATTCTGAGTGATGTTTTAGTCTTCTTCCTGAACTGATCACCTTCAATCCATTTATCTGTGGATATAATGACTATAAAAACCATGATGTAATTAGAGTAAAACTTTGATACATAAGAGAGTATATTTTGAAAACTTAGTATTTCCTGTGTATACTTAAAAACCACTAATTGAACTAACTAAAGTATTAAAATAGCCAATACAGCTTTTCAACAAGCAATACTGCACATTTTTAAAATAAGTCCTTCGTTTGCTGAAGTACAGGAAAAGAAGGAACCATTTTCCATTACAAGATCACGTCCTTGTACTATGAATTTTTTTCAAACCATAAGATATCCTAATTCCAAAATAATCATTACATAAATAAACATATATATGCAAATACAATTTGCAATTAAGATGTATCATTAAGTTATAGATATGAAATAAATGTTAACAAAATATGTTACATGTATAAGCATACATGTGAAGTAAAACATATTGAAATTGTTCAATGAGTTGTTTTTTTTTAATTATAGGTTAACATGTGGAAGCAATTTATACCACACTGCCCCTCCCCCAACATGGAGACAACCAGATTGCTTTTGCTCTTGGGAAGCCCCTGGGAGAGAAAGAAAGAAATTCTTGCTTTATGTGACAAGAGGTGCTTCCTGGGAGGTTCAAACACACAGAACTAGAAATAGACTGACTTCCTTGTCATCATAGAATTCTCAGGGAAGGGAGTGGGGCTCGTACTTGGATCCTCTCTGTGTCTGTAACTCAGGTTACCTAAATAGCTATGTGCCGGCTTTTCCTCCACAACTTTGATTCTTCTTGCTCCAGCAGGTATCACCAACACTTCTACATAACCTGTAAGAATTAATAAAGCATGAAATAAATCCAGAGATCTTATAAAATCTCTTTTCTTTATTCACTTGAGTTCCCCCCTTTGGTTTTGGTTATTGCTATGATATTTAAATGTTTATGCAAAGAAAACATCTTATGTATGAAAGCTGTCATGATTTCAAGTGAAGAAGTTTCTTGGAAAGATGTTGAGCTGACAGCTCTATTGAGGATAAATAGGCAATTGCAATTTATGTAGAAAAGCTCAATTTGCTTTATGAATTGTGAGCAGGGAAAAATCCCAATGGGATAGCCTAGTTAGAAACACAGTGAATTGTGGAATAGAGTAAATGACTTCAGGTTTTGCTCTGGGAACTCCTTTAAGTTAGAAAGTACAGAGAAGAAGGAAACACAGCTGGAGAGAATACAGCTGGCCTGAACCAGTCTCTGGAGTAATTAAGTGTAGGACAAGAGAGACCAAACATTCCCTGGCGAGATTAGCAAAGGGTTTTGAATCTGGAGCTGGAGACAAGTAAGCATAAGGCTCACCAAGCCATCTCACATTACCTCTGCAGGTGTCAGACAGCTAATAGCAAGGCAAGTTTAGGAGTTTCCAAGGAAAAATTTGCAGCAGACTTTAAAAATGTAATGCTTGAAGTAAAATAAGAATATGATAAAATAAAAAGATGTGCAAAAAAAGAGAAGGAATCAAGATTCCACTTAGTACAGAATAGTGATACAGCAGGTGTCTACCTTCAGTTGAATATTTATATTTTAAAGTATATTTAAATAAAAATTTTTATTATTTCTGTGTAGATGCATGTATTGATAAAAGTCTGATTTAAGGCTTTAAAAAAGCAAGGAACTTGTTCCAAAGTTGTCCCTTATTTATCAATTATTTAAATTCCTGAAAATGCCTAATTGTTTGATATGTAACAGAAGGTAGCATATACCCCACCTGGTGGCAGTGGCTGGAATTAGAGGCATATGGTTTGAGAATCACAATTTCCATCCAAGAACAGCTTATTTTAATTAACCATTGAATCATACATTTTCCGTAACATGCAACCACTTTTAGTAGCACCAAAGATAAAAGCACTTTAATTTTGTTACATGCACAAAGTAGACAGTAATGAAAACAATAACAAATGGTTAGTGGATATTTGTTCATACAAGTAAGGTAAGAGGGCCTCTTCCCTCAATGAGCTTATACTTAAATTAAAAAGAAAAGGCATAAATAAGCTATGTAAATATAAGTTAAATAAAACTTCAAAAATATCTTAATATATAAAACAATATGGTTAATTCCCTGCTAAAAATGATACACTAGGTTTCTAAAACTGTCCTGGTCTCTGATCATACACCACCCAAACATTCCCTACTATTCATACCCTCTGAGGAGGGGTATTTTTTAGTTCCATTTAAATAGTTACATATACTACTCACATTAAAAAAATAGGCATTAGCCAAAATCACTGTGATCCAGGAGAGAGAACGATCCATACAAATCAAGGAAAGTTTCACAAAGAAGTATAAATAGATGACCTGTCTTTGAAGAAAGCATAAGATGTGGACAGATATAGAAAAATGATGAGTTTCTGTACATTAAGAAGATATGAGATAGTGGTTTCAGTAGCACCTGAGTAAAGTAATTCATTTAAAACACACACACACACAAACACACACACATATAGGTTGTAGATGGACAAAATACCTTTATTTCATTTATATATGTGGTGCTGAGGATTGAACCTAGTGCTTCACATGTGCTGGGCAAGCGCTCTACCCTTGAGCCACAACCCCAGTCCCCTGAATAAAATAATTCTGAAGGAATGAGAAGAAGCAAGAGGTTGTCTCTATTAAATGGTCAATGGATGTCCAAGGCAATAAATTCATCAATTTAGAAGGACCAAATTTTATAAGAAACTTAGTAATTAGCTCTGGCTTGTAGAGGCTTCATCTAATAGTACTACACAGGATTGACAGGCATACAGGTGTGGATGGCCATGCCAGGAAGCTAATGTTAAAATGCAGGAGTGGTAGAAGCTAAGGTAGAAAATCCAGAAGATACTGTGAAGAGAAAATCTATTCTGACCTTGGTAACTAACAGAAAGTGCAGAAATAAACATTGGACAGCAACTCTTTATTATAACTGATGTGAGAATGGGGCCATCATTTACAGGAACATGTAAATCAAGAGAAAAATTATCTGGTGTGGGTAATAATTTGTTAAGTTCAGTTTTTCAATATATATCAAACACAATGGCACAATGCTTAATAAAAACATCCAGCAATAACTCTGGAAGATCTGGAATTTCAAAGAAAAGTCAACTATTGATATATCTTTGTAAGGCATCTCTGAAGAAAAGGTAATTTAAGAAAAGGCTTAAATTACCCATGGAGGAAATTGAGAGAGAAGTTAAGGAATCTATCTCAGTAAGAGTCATAGTTTATAATGAAGAGATTGAAAATAAATAAGAACACAAGACTAAGAAGAAATATCATGAGAAAGAGAAGATCTGTTCTACTTTGGTGTAGGTGGAATCCTATGGGTGAGCTATCTTAAGTAGAGTTGGGGCTCAACTTTGTCAAAAGGTCTGGTTACATCAGAAAAAAGGTGACTAAGGATAGATAGTCTGCTTAATGTCATAATTAGTAGGTGACTATTAATCTTTGAGCATATAAATTTAGTGAAGTATATGGAGAAGATATTGAATTTCAGGATGTTAAAATGGAAGAGTAGACTGACAAAGCAGAAGTGTATATGTAAATTGCTGTTTGAGGTAAGCCATAAATTTAGTTATATTTTACATTAGAGAAGTAGTTATATCTGTTTATATTTTTATCTAAAGCAATGCTGTCATTCAATTAGAATTTATTATCTGATGAGTGGATAAAAAACATGTGGTATACATATAAAGAAGAATGAAATTATGGTATTTGTTGGTAAATGGATGGAGTTGGAGAATATCATGCTAAGCGAAATAAGCCAATCCTAAAAAAACTAAAGGCTGAATGTTTTCTCTGATATGTAGATGATAATTAACAATAAGGTGGGGGATGGCTAAGAATAGAGTTACTTTAGATTAGATATAGGGGAGTGAAGTAAGGGAAGGGGGTATGGGTGTAGGAAGGGTAGTAGAATAAAAGAGATTAATTATGTACACATATGACTACATGGGTGATGTGATTCTACAACATGAACAATGAGAAAAGTGAGAAATTACACTCCATTTATGTATGATTTATCAAATGCATAAATACATTCTACTGTCATATATAACTAATCAGAACACATCAAAATAAATAAAAAAGAATGTATTATCTGAGTTATACTGACTATAAAGAAGAGAGGGAGAAAAATATTAAGCAAAGACATAGAAGAGAGAAAGACAGTGGCTAGAGATTTGATATTCTCCAGTAAATAAGCCATTTGGCCCAATTGAGAATGTGTTTTTTAATGTGTAAATGTAAGAGTGGCTACTATCTAGCTTGGAAGCTGGAACATGAAGCCAGTGACATCAATGACATAAATTTGATTATTATGTTTGAGAGTTTTCTTTTCACACAGAAACACCTTATTTTAAAACCTGAGATCGCATACTTAATAACCAGTCTTAAAATGCCAGTACCAAACATCATCTTCATGGCACTGATAATGAAGTCATGAATTTTACATTTTGATCAACTGCTGTATGCTATTTGCCCTCACAGTTAATTTACATTTAACTATAATGATACAGGTTAAACATCACTAATTTGAAATGCTCCAAATCCAAATCTATGAGTACAAAACTCAAAAAGTTATGAATTTAAAGCATTCCAAATTTTGGATTTTTAAATTAGGGATACTCAACTGGTAAAGTCTATGAAAATATTCCAAAATTCCAATAAGTGATTCCTGAATTGCTTTTGGTACTAAGCATTTTTAGATAAGTGATACTTAACCTACATTTCATTTCTCTATTAATTGATGAGAAAATAAAGCTAAAAATATGATTTTCAACACTGTATTGTCAGTATTTAGTTCACCCAAGTTTTGAACTCAGATATGTATAATTTCATTATTCTCTTTCTGCTATGAGCCATTGCTATTATTTCATGAAGTAGAATACATAAGACTGACTCCCCACTGCTGTGGCAATTGACCAAACAAAAAAATCTAGGGGCATATTCTCCTAATGTAAGAGAGTATCTTTGTTTTTATACTAAGAATAACACATTTTATTCCCATTTTCTTCTCAGTATATACTGATAAATATATAATTTCACAATGGCTCAAATATACAATTTACCTTTCATTGCTTTAGGAAATGATTGCTTGGCTAGGCAAGTCACAATGAAAGACATAATAAATGTACCAAGGAAAAAAAAACACCTCTTAAGTTTATTTTCTAATTCCAACAAAAATGATTTAGCAAACTCTAAATAGAGCACAGGGAGTAAGAACACCCACATGTGTCTGCATGTGTGTCACTCACACAATATACATAGTGTGCGTGGCCAACTGGATCAAAATAGCCCTTAAGTCCTTCAAGAAATTCTAGGAAGTCCATAAACTATCGGGATAAGATACACCCAAGAGTAATAAATACAACATTCCTAGTCACAAGTAGATGAAGCCTGTGATAGAACTAAGGACTCATACAAGTTTTTTTTTTAACTTAAATTTCTGAATTTGTTTAAATTTACAGATATTAATAAATTGCTGGTAACAGGCAATATGTTACTGACAGCGATGGTCATTATATTCTTACTCATTGAGTTTAAAATAACAAATATTGTTAATATAAGTTTCCTACAGTGAGCAAACAACAAAAGTAGATATTAATATAGAATAAAATCAAAGGGGGTTTGAAATAAATAACCGAGGGAAAAAGTATTCACTTATCTGCAGTCAGAATGAAAAACATCACTAAATTTTTAATGGTATTTCTGGGGGTTTTATGTATAGTTAATAGTAAAGTATTACTACAAATAAATAAAGTTGCCAGAGGTTAATGTGCATCAGTATTCTTGAGTAACTTGTTTCCATGCATATTAAATAAACAAAAATGTTCCTAAAATTCTAGTACCTCTACATTTTCTCTAGTATCTTTACATTCTAGTACTTTTACATTTTCATTTCAATTTTTATTCCAGCTCCGTACTATAAAAATCTTCTCTCATTACAACTAGGAGTGATAGCTTATTATAATTACATTTCTTAGACGAAACTCTGAAAGCCTGTTTCAGCTGTATGTCTTTTCTAAAAGAGTGCTGGCAGGTTTTGACATGTGGGATTTATCACCTTTTACACAGCTTCAAAGATTGAGATTTGGATCTGTAATTTACCCTTAGTTATTTTTAGATGCCAAGTTCTTCAGGCTCTCTTATCTTTTATTTCTAATAAGCCTAGGAAAATGTTACACTTAACATCCAAGAGGCTGTGTCTGAATTTTTTTTTAAGAACTCTTATCTAGAATGAATTCAGTTATCTTTATTATTCAAGTACAAATGGTTTGTTCTTTATAACTAGCATATCTTAGTCTCAGGGTTTTAGATGTTCTTTTTGAAAACAATTTAAAATAGGAATGTTGATGTAAGTGATAGAAGCATATTACTGATGATGAAAGCTGAGCTGTTAATGTTCCTGCAAGAGATGTCCAGCAAGAGATGAACAGAAACATACAAAATGCTTGCTTACTCTCAGTAAGCATAAGAACCCAAAAGCTTGGACTCACACTACATAGATCACAGTTATTCCAACCCTATATCCCCTGGGTATTAGATGAGGAAACAAGAGAGAATAATTCCTGACATTAATATATCTGGAATATTTCCCACATCTTCTGGTCCCCCCACTCCAGGTTTCAGTTTCCACGATGCTGTGCTGTTATAGTAAAAACATTAACCAAAAATAAGGAAAAGGGAAAGCTGAAAATCTGAAGTCTAATATTCTCAATGGTAGCTTCAGGCTGTTACAAATCATTATTTTCTGTTATACATGCTTTGCATTGGAGAATAAGATCTTTAGAAACCTGATAACATTAGCCAATGCAAATTAGATTATTCCCTTGCTTCCCTAACTTATTAAATGCACAACAGATGACTTCATATTTTCAATATTGGGAAATAAGCTTGTTTAAATTTTTGGCTCATATCACGTATATTGTGTATCAGCACAAAAACTCATTTACTACCCATTACAGATGACTTCAATAGAATCAGAGCTGTGGTTTCTAAGTCAAGTTCAATCTAATTTTTGTCCCCAAAGAATGAAGGGCTTATTAATTATGAGAAAATAAAGAATAGTTACCTGCTCCTCTGGTATGATTAAAATCCCCTTTAATGATTTTGCATGATTTTCCATTGCCGTTGCAGACACCACAATGATCTTCCCTTGCAAGAGACCCTAGTAAACCATCACAACCGACTTTCTGTAAGAGAATGGGAGCACATCATAAGTTCCAAATATTTTCTTTTCTTTTTTGTTTAACTACTAATTTAGGATAAACCTAGTCTCTGCAAACCAGACATATTTAATAGACAGACTAGATTAAATGCTATATTATCTGGTACAAACTCATACAGCAAGTTCATGTCAAATAATATAATCTATAAAATTACCAAATAGAAGAATAGGGATGAAAGTGTTTTGTTATACTAAGTATTAAATTATATTCTAAAGTAATTTGGAAAATATTATTGAGAAAAATGAAATTGACATAAATCCCAAAGGAATCGCATTTATATAATGTGATTAATCTAATTCATTCTAAACATAGAACAGAGATTCTTCACTACATGCATGGCTTCACTTCTAAGGTGAAGGCAAATGCCACATGTTAAATATTAACTCCATGGAAAACTGAAGAGAAACATTTATTTCTTCTCTAGATCATGAATAAACTTCTACGTACATCTTCCTTAGTGTTGAGCACATGAATACAAATTCTTCTCATAAGTCATAGCTGATATCAGGAAATACAAATAGTTAGGGAATTAATTTTTAACTTCTTCCAGAATAATTCTGCCAATAAGAGTATTCTGAGAGCAAATCATCGATGTGCAAAAACAGGATCATATTTTTCCAAGTTATGCATACTCAAAAGGTAGAATTTAGTGTGTCAATACTGTCAGAAATAAATGGTAGGACTAGACAATTCCTCCTAATCAAACAAGATTTGGAAGATGGACTGATAATTACCCATTTATGACTATGACAAGATCCAATTATTTTACAGGAAATATTAAAATATTAAATAAATAATTAAAAACAAGGTCATTATCTGTGATTTGTTTTGGTGACATTGGGATGGAAAAGGAAGCAGATTATTATAAAGTCCAGCTGCAGGATGAATATCCCGAGACAGCAAAAAAAAAAAAAAGGCACATGAAAGCTGAACACTACAACATCCCTTCCTTTTATCAGAGTGTCTATCAGGGTCAAGGGATACAAAACAGTGCACTGGTGGAGAACTCTTAATCAGACAGTCAAAGTTTATTCAAGGGGAAATGGAGACTGAATGAAAGAAGCAGCTACCACAGGAATTTTGCAAACAGGTGAAGGGGACACTAAGCAGGAGTAGTAAAAAAAAAAAAAAGAAAAAAAAATCCAGGAGTTCTGGGTAAGAAAAGAAATCTCTCCTTCATGTATAAATAATTTTTTTTGGTAATAAAACTGACTTTATTACTCTGTCTCTGATACCTAGTTTGTTTCTTGACAAATAGTAAGAGAACAATAAATAGTAGTTAAATGAGTGAATAAGACTGGTACTTCTGTTTCTTAGTTTTTTCTACTCTGTGTCTAGGATATTATGAAGTCTTTAAACTTAAAGTTAAGGTAGGCATAAACTAGAGTCAATAGTAACAAATTTTAAAAATGAAAGTTAATGATTTTTTAATTTTATTTTATAGTCTCAAGTATCATAAGTAGACTCAAGTGTCCATAATTAACAAAATATGCTCAAGTAAATCTGAAAACTAGGGCTGAACTACTTTGAGAAGGCAATGCCATTTCATTGGGCAGGGAACTGGAGTATCAACGGCATGCTGGAGAAGGGAAGGTAAGATAGTAGAGGGCCTAGCCTTCCTTATCCTTTCAAGAGCACAAACTTCACAGAACCAGACAGGTCACCTGCAGAAAGTTGTTTTTAATGACCTACATTTGCCAAGTTTAGAATTCCATAGTCAGCTTTGGTACTATATATTTTGTTAAAAAACAAAACACTCCCAGTTTACAGAGGAATGTCAGAAAAAGAAGGCATGTTTTTAATTATATCAAAAGAGTGAATGAAACATTTTAATTAAAATGCCAGAATCTTGAAGTATTCTAATGTTGTTAGAGTCACGATCCATTTCAGAGAATTCTAATTTAATTATAGCATCAGGCTCACATGGCATTTGTGTGGAATATTTGTTGTTGCTCTAATTTTAATGTCTAGCCAGGGAATCTAAAAGATCTGGCTTATTTAACACTATTAAGTGAAAACCATAAGCAATTAAGATTATTGTATTTGGCATATACAATTAGGAAAATAATTTTTTTGAAAAATAAATTTACTTAAGAAATACCCTAATCTGACATATTTATACATAATGATGAAATAAAGTTAAAGTTTTAACTATACAACACATAGTTCTGAAAGGAAAGTATGTATCAGTCAATTACCTACAATGATTTTTTTTAATAGGTAAATGAGAAATTACAGTTAGGGTTGCTGCCATATTCAGTTAAAAATAAAAGAAATTAATATGTAATTATAAGACTGCTTCTTATGCCAATGGTATTACATGGTTCAAAGCTTTAAACTTTATAACATGCTAGCAAAACACAGAATCTTGGAGCTGCGAAAGCATTTAACTTGTGTGATATTCCCAACTCCTTACCCAGAAGTCCTCTATTGGACCACAGATGGATCCACCCTATAGTTGTAACTATTTTCAAATTTTAGTGTGTAGGTGTTCAGGAGTGCATTTTTCTGGGGGGCAAAAAAAACCCCTTTTCACCCAAGACTCACAGGAGTGTATAACACAAGTTAATGCCCAATGGTCTAATAACCCCATTTCACAGATTAGTACATACATCTACATTACATGTTATTTGCCCAGGAACACAATTTCCCTGAGGCTCTCATGGATTCAGTGCTGCTCCACTCAGTCACCTCTTTCATTGTTCAAGCATTGCTATCCTATTTCAGAGAAGTTCATCTGAAATTGCCTGACATAAAGAAAACTGCTTTTAGCAGGGCACGGTGGCACATATCTGCAATCCCAGTGGCTTGGGAAGCTGAGGAAGGAGGATCACAAGTTCAAGGTCATCCTCAGCAGCTTAGCCCTAAACAACTTAATGAGAACCTATCTCAAAATAAACAATAAAAAGGGCCGGGGATGTGGCTCAGTGGTAAAGTACTCCTAGGTTCCATCCCTGTTACCAAAAAAATTTAAAAAGTTAAAAAGAAAACTGCTTTTCCCAAGGTGATATCCCCAAACACTGGTAGATACAAGGGGCAAAAAGTCTGTTTTTCTCACTCCAAATGGTGACAATGCTGAAAAGCTATTCCAGCTTAAGATCTTCCCATAGGATCAGCATTTCTCCTTATGCCCAATTCAGTGCCCCCTAACACCCATGATGACTAAATTTCCTGTGTTAAGCTTCCAAGGAAAGCCAACCTGAGACAATGTAAGCATTAATACTAGTAAACTCTATGTCTGGCCTTTGATCTTTCCACAATGCTCTCCCTACTCACTTTAACAGAAATTCTATTTTCCTAAACATAGATGAAGAAGAGACATAAATGCAAATGGGAATATTTATTAGAAGGAAAAGAAAAGCAAATAAAATGTTTATATATTACAAGAAAGTTGCACACGTATTTAAAAATCAGCTGATTCAAGTATGTTGATAAATACTCGAATATGACTACTGAGACTGATTTTATAGGTTTCTGCCTCCTGGCCAGTTGTAGACACTGACATGGGACATGGAGAACTGAATTGCTTGAATTTCTGGTCTAGAATGTTGGACAGAGTGTTCCAAATTTGTGACATGAAAGTGTTCCAATTTTAAACCTGTATATATACATTAAACAATCAAATCTCAAATTCTTTCACCTAGTAAAATATTTTATGAATTACTAGCTCAAAATCTTCACTGCACAGAGGAGGAAATGGAGTTCCAAAGTAGATCAGACTTGCTTAAGGTCCAAGTCACATCAGAGCTATACCGGTATCTTCCAAATCTTAGTCCAAAATTTTTCCACCATACGTTGAAGATTCTCAATGGTCTCACAATTGTACCTCAACATATAAATTCTCCCTTTTAGAACAGCTTACCTGACATCTGCCATTTGCACATATATCTAAACCCTGATATCCACAAGCAGTTCCATCCATCACTTTTTCTGATAGAAGAATAGGCTGTTCTTTTCCAACAGGAGAGCAAAACAAGGCACATGGTTTTTCTACAGAGTGCATAAAAAGAAATGAGAACAAGTGGTTACATAAATATTTTTATCAGAAATTTTATTTTTCATAATGGCTTCTGGGTAAAATATACAATCCAATGCCAATTGAGTAATATAATATTAAGTAGGTTTCTAGTAGATGATTATTGTATTAAATGAGATGCTTATAAAATATATATATTACTCTTCTTAGGAAATCTGACTTTAAATCACTTTCAGAATGTATCATTCATTATTTTATGGCACAAAATCTCTACCATAAACACATCAATCATTCTCCCTGACAAATGTTTTGCACACCCCTAGTTTTTATTCATAAATTTGCAGTGATCTACTCGTTATTCTAAGAACGTACCAGAATTCTACCTACTTTTACACCCTGGTTAATATTTGCTTATGCATGAAATCTTTATTGGTGCTTTATTTCTAAATTCCAATGTTCTAACTTTTATTTCTATGCATACAACATTTTCTAATTGAAAAACTACAAAATGGAGAAAGAACAACCAAGATGAACAATATCATTAACATTTCCATTAGTAGGATGTTTAGAAATACAATACATCCCCATGGGAACTTCTATCTTGATGCACAATTGCAAATGTGCTAGCTAAGACTCAGACCCATTTGCTTACTCAAAAAATCATGCCAACACATGTGATACCTACATCGAAAACCACTGTTTTTCAGGATGAGGAATTCCTAAATAGCTAGTAGTCTTCATCACTGCCTTATCGAGTGATGGCTAAACACTTGTCTCTTAAGCTCAGAGTGGCAAAATATTTTAAGGTGTCGTTTCTATTTCTAAGCCTCCTATAGAGTAGCTGTATTTGGTAACACCAGTAATACGATTATCCAAATCTGAAACTTCAGAGCTATTTCCATGCTACATTACTACTCTATTGGCTTGACACCAATCAGGCCCTTTACTGTTTATTAAGCTTGTATAAATAGAATGGAAAATAGTTTACAGTCTCTGACACGGATCTTCCCTTATGTCTTCAGTAAGGTTCCACGTATGCTGATGGGATTCTATAAATACCAAGTAACAGCCAGAGGCATGGAACAGGGTATCACTTTGCAAAGAGAAGACACAGTTAAAGGAGCCTTCAGGATTGAACATTTCAAACAGTTTTCACATGTGGCTTCTGAATACTGCTCTGAACAATTTTGAGGAGTTGGAACATGGCCTCTAATGTGCATGGTTTTGAAATTTTCCTTTAAGATGCCATTATAAGCCGCAATAAAGCATTTCAGTGTGCTCTCACACCTCAAACTAGGTTATGTTTATTCAATGACTGCTTACTATGTCATATCTTTGGACTTAAAAACAGCTGCTATAATTGCAACCCTTTAAAAAGTGGCATATGTAATTCCTTTTTTGGAGTTTTCATTGAAGAGAGGAATAAACCAGATATATGAATAATGTTGAAAGGAATTAGTGGCCTAGAAAATTCCACTCACATTCCAAACAAGAAGTCAGATAAAATATCTATGTATTTTTTCCTTTTATAACATATTATCAATACCCTCTGCTTAATTTAGTTCTACAGATGACTTGAACATTTGATACCAATCTTCCTTCCTGGTGTATACCCTTGAGACAGTGACATTGTAGTGATCCATGTAATGTGCCAATACTTGGCAGGCAGACTCTGTCTTAAGAGACCAACCCTTTCCAAGATATGCATTAGAGATGGATTTCAGCCAAATTTCAGTAAACATAGAGTATGTAAAATACCTGAATGTTAAAACCACACATCTCTTTTCTTTAAATGCTCACTATTTCATTGATATTCCACATTCAATTCTCCTAGTCATACATTCATGCATTACATAAGAAGAACAGATAGAACCACTTGTATTCTGAGGTGTCATGTATTATTAAAAATTGAGACTTTTAAAAAGAACTGCATATGTCATTGTCTTCTACGGTGCTATAATACATGAAGACTAGTTATTGTTGTCTATATCATTCATCACACAAAGATATGTGCTTAATTAATCATAATCACAAACGTATCAGAGATGATAACCCGTTAAATGCCAACACAACCACAGTGAAATATCACCTCCCTCCAGTTAGAATGGTTATTACCAAAGAAACCAAAGAGCAAGTGCTGGTGAGGATGTGTACACCAGAGAAGCCTAATGGTGTAAATGTATATCAGAACAACCATTCTGGAAAGTAGTATCAAGCTTCATCAAAAAGTAAAAATAGAACTACCATATGATCTAGTAGCCCCACTTCTGGGAATATATCCAAGGGAAAAGAAATCAGCATGTCCAAGAAACATCTGTGCTCCCATGTTCATTGCAGTGCCATTCATGATTGCCAAGCGATGGAAACAACCTAAGTGTCCATCAGTTGATGAGTGGATAAAGAAAATGTGGTCCAGATACACAGTGGAATATTATTTAATCATAAAAGGAATGAAATCCTGTCATTGCAACAACATGGATGGAACTTTATATCAGTATATTAAGTGAAATAAGCCAGGTACAAAAAGACAAACACCACATTATCTCACTCATTTGTGAAATCTCAGATAAAAAATTGACCTCATAGAAGTTGAGAGTAGAATGATTAAAGATTTACAGGAATTTACAACAACAGCATAGATAAGTCCCATATAGTTTTCAATTAGTTTCCCCACTGATTATTGGACTATAGTAGCAAACCCAGGAACTGGCGTTGGTATATTTGTGTGTCTAATTTTATGCCATTTTATCACATATATAGATTTGTGTCACCACTGCCATAACCAAGTTATTGAACTATTCCATCAGCACAAAGGTATTCTGCATGTTCCCCCTTTATAGTCATACCCATCCTTTTCCCCATCACCAGCCCTAATCCCTCACAACCACTAATTTGTTTTACTTCTCTATAATTTTGTCATTTAAAAAATATTATCTCAATGGAATGATATAATGTATTTTTCCGACATTGGCATTTTTCACCCACCATATTGCCTATGATCTCTCCAATTGTTGCATGTACCAATAGTTAGTTCTTTATAATTGCTGAATAATATTCTGTTACTCAGGAATACAATTTCTGTGTTATGTTAAAAATAGGTTTAGTTATTTAAGAAACTGCCAAAATGTTTGTCCAAAGTGGCTTCAGCATTTTACATTCCTACCAGGAATGTCTGAGAGATCCAGGTTGTCCTCATCTTCACCCAGAATTTGGTGTTAAACTTACTTTTTTTACTTTAGTTGTTTTAGCAGATATGCAGTAACTTTGCACTATATTTTAAAAATATATTGTTGTCAGTGTTTTTTGTCATTATATACAATAAAGATAGAAAAAGTAAAGTTGTCAAATATCTAGAAGATAATCTATAACAGTTCTATTGTAGAACACTCTGCAAGTCTAGAAGTAAACTTAAGATGTTAGGGATATGGTTGGTCATACCTTCATCCAGAACAGCTTGCCACTGAAGAACATGCTTTGGGTATGAAGTTCTAACACTATAGGCCTGACATTGCCAGTCTCTGAATCCAGGCAAACCTGCAGGACAAGGTGGATTCTCACATATTCTGTACTGTTTTCTGGGACCATTACAATCCCTTGCTTCAGAACCTAGCCTAGAAAAGACAGTACAAATAAACAATTTTACCTTTGTTTTTTGTTTTTTTTTTTTGTGATAACTATCAACTTAAAAAATTAAAAGCCATTACATTAAAAACATATAACACCTCATATTAAAATCTATTTTTGAAAGCTTGGACATGTTAAGTGCTTGATAGTAATAGGAAATGCATAGTTTATTTTTAAAATTAAAATAGAGGAATAAGGGGCAGAAGTTAGTGGTAAAAGAGAATGCCTATAATTCCCATGAGGAAGTTTGGCTCTTAGAATCACTAAGCACTTGTTTTCGTATAAATTATTTAAAACTGCTTGTGACTGAATTGTGCCACCAGGCTCCACACTGACAGTCAAAGCTAACAGGCTGAAATGTCCTTCTCACAGTTTCCTGGGACCTTTCTAGGAGTGATGGCATTGAACAAGCTGATCTTTAATAATCCCTGTCTGCACACGTGCTCAACATGTTTTTGTTTTTCATTAGTTTTAGCTTATATCATCATTAATTTTGCTCTCATTTCCTGCCTTTCTTTCTTATCATCTTCCTATAATTATATAGTTCCCTTAAATGTTCACTTAACTTTGAAACATATATATTATTTGATTTACTCAACAAAATCTTCTTTTGTAGCTTTCATTAATTATTTTCAAAAGGGCTGGATCATTATTTTGTTTTTAAAAAGGGGCTTTACCTAAAATATTTCAAGGAACTTTTCTAAGTTTTCTACAGTGACATAGTGTTTGAGGGGTTCTGTTTGCTTTTCTACATGGTTTATTGGTTAAAAAAAAAAAAAAAAAAACTCTACATTTTAATATGGAAGAAAAAAAAAAGCCACCCTCCCCCAATCTAAGAACTTGGAATTTACCCAGGACATATGCGCTCTCGACTGCTGGTCCCAGCACTGCAGGTTCGGCTACAGGAACTCCAGACACTCCACTCTCCGGCCAGGTGTTCAGGTGTTGAGGTCCTGCTGGTACATTCTCCAGCCTTACACCACTATTCCAAAAGTTATGTCTTAGGTGAACAAATCAGGGCACAACTGAAAATCAATCACTGGCCTAACAGTCAATGGAATTAATGCAAGTGAATTAGGTCTACTCTAGCACAAAGGATGTGGAATTAAAAAAAAAAAAAGTTGGAATTTTCTTTTTGCCGTAGTAATATAATGGTCTGGTTCCCACAGTACTAATGTCAGATAATAAAGTCTTGTCATCAAAGCAGTTCAAAGATATGTGTCCTGTTAGTACTTGTGATAGAGACACGGTGGAAGTGCTGGAGGCAGAATTTGAGGTTGGACATCCAGAAAAAATATAATAACTTATTTTTTAGCAAGAGATTACAATTTAAAAAGGACAAAAGGGGCATAGTCATGTTTCAGAATAAAAAAAAAAACAACAATAAGTAAACATTCTCTATAATTAGCTAGGTTGAAGCAGACATTTCAGAAAATTCAGCAATTTTCATTTGAAAAATCAATAATTTGGGGTACTCTATTTCCTTGTAATTAAGATACCATCTCACTCCAGTTAGATTGGCAGCCATTATGAAGTCAAACAACAACAAGTGCTGGTGAGGATGTGGGGAAAAGGGTACACTTGTACATTGCTGGTGGGACTGCAGATTGGTGCAGCCACTTTGGAAAGCAGTATGGAGATTTCTTGGAAAGCTGGGAATGGAGCCACCATTTGACCCAGCTATTCCCCTTCTTGGTCTATTCCCTAAAGACCTAAAAAGAGCATGCTACAGGGACACTGCTACATCGATGTTCATAGCAGCACAATTCACAATAGCAAGACTGTGGAATCAACCTAGATGCCCTTCAATAGATGAATGGATAAAACAAATGTGGCATTTATACACAATGGAGTATTACTCTGCATTAAAAAATGACAAAATCATAGAATTTACAGGGAAATGGATGGCATTAGAGCAGATTATGCTAAGTGAAGCTAGCCAATCCCTAAAACACAAATGCCAAATGTCTTCTTTGATATAAGGAGAGTAACTAAGAACAGAGTAGGGTCGAAGAACATGAGAAGAAGATCAACATTAAACAGAGATGAGAGGTGGGAGGGAAAGGGAGAGAGAAGGGAAATTGCATGGAAATGGAAG
This sequence comes from Marmota marmota marmota, assembly GCF_001458135.2. Taxonomy (NCBI): domain Eukaryota; kingdom Metazoa; phylum Chordata; class Mammalia; order Rodentia; family Sciuridae; genus Marmota; species Marmota marmota. The sequence goes on from NW_026000026.1 coordinate 82,713,375, forward strand.
GAGACCCTCAGAGTTATACAAAAGTAGATACAAGAGGAAGTGAGGGGAAAGGGAAAAATAATACAAGGGGGACAAATGAATGTCAGTAGAGGGGGCAGAGAGAGAAGAGGGGAGGGGAGGGGAGGGGAGGGGGGATAGTAGAGGATAGGAAAGGCAGCAGAACACAACAGACACTAGTATGGCAATATGTCAATCAATGGATGTGTAACTGATGTGATTCTGCAATCTGTATATGGGGTAAAAATGGGAGCTCATAACCCACTTGAATCAAAGTGTGAAATATGATATATCAAGAACTATGTAATGTTTTGAACAGCCAACAATAAAAAATAAAAAAAAAAAGAAATATGATTTCCTTATAACACTTCATGTTTTTTTTTTTTTCCTGCTGAAAGTGTCCACATTAAAGTCAAACATTCTTTTGAAAGTCAAGTTTGTCTGAAAGACGGGAAATTAGACTCTGAAATTCTGTCATTTTGTTCCACTTATTCTATAATATATTAAATGTGAAAGATAACCATGAAAGAAGAGAAAGAAATATTGTCATTATCTTTTTTATTTTCATTAACTTAAAACAAAAGCAGCAAGAGGCTGTTTTTGTAGTCATGGAAGATGATATGGACAAGAGTATAATCATCTCTGAATTCCTGAAAATCAGATAGATGATGGTCACAGCAAACACCTTAAAGTTAACAAAATCATGTAGAAAATACTAAGTTAAAATCAGAAACCTTTCTATTAGTGATTGTAAAGCAACAGAGTTGAGTAAGTTGATCCTTTTATCCCTCAATGATTTTCTACACTTAATAGAAGCAGGATTTACAAAGGATTTTGAGGGAATTGCAGATATGCTCTGAATCTCAACTCCTTCATTTCCAAGGTGTGAATGCAATAGTTTTTACCTATAAGACATTTTTTAAGGGTTGAATGAAGCAATAAACAGAAAGCATAAGGATTTAATGAAGGTCAACTATAGTAACACAAACACAATATTACATATATCTTTACATTAATATTACTAATGATAGTCTATTCTAGAAATCTGATAAAAAATTCTCTTCATCCTTCAGCAGTTTTTATTTAGATTTATTTTGAGAATATATGCTTTTTTTTAGGAGATCAAGATGCACCAAAAATTCAGTCCCTAAGATTTTCTTTAATAATATCAAAATTTAAATCAAATTCTTTTAAATTGAAATGTTTTAAATATAGGCTTGGAAAAATAAACCTCAATAATTCAAAATGTATCCACATGCTAAGACTGTCATTAAATAAATTGGAATTTTGTAGGAAGATGTATTCTAAAAATTTAAAAAGGAGGAAAAATAGACCATGTGAAAACTTGCATGACTTCTGGCTTTAAGGATTTAACAATGTTATGCCATTCGTGGAAAAAAATCCAAGGTAAAAGCTGTCAAACTTCAATTGGTCACAGTGTTTTGGCCTTTTGAAGGGTGTTTATTTTTCCCAGAGTGCATATCACAGCTCTTTGCCCATTTAGCAGCACGCTGGCATTGAAAGGCTGGGCTAGAGTTCATAGGAGACTAAAAATATTCTGAGAAGGACTGGGATCTAGACTTGCATATAATTTAAACTAGATAACCTCTGGCAGATGAAGAAAAATGGAAACAGATATACAAGCCAATGTGCATACATAGATCGGTGAAACTGAAAGGCAGACTACTCTAAGAGTTAAAATTTGTCACCTTGCTGATAACCAGATCTTGGAATAAAACAAGGGGAGAGGGAGCTGCTGTGTTTCAACACTGAGAAAAGTGTTAAATGCTTTTGCTTAAATTATTATGCAATACATTCTACTGGATTCATATAAAACTGATCCTAATGATGCTTTCCATAAATTTTCTAGCACCATGTTTTGTATCATACATTTACATTTTTTAGACTCAAAAGATATCACATATGGTTTAAAAAACTCAAAATTATTCTTATCTGCAAATTCAATCTGATTTATTAAAATACTAAAGTAATATATAATATTGACAATTCTAGGACAGTACATGATATAAAAAATCTGATCACAATTCTATTCTACCTATTTTTTTTTTTTTATGTGGTCTTGTCTGGGAAATTTACGAGAACACACAGTTGAAGGAGGGTCACGGAGATGTCAGCGTAGCCTGATCATTCTTTAGCACTCTCAAGAAGACAGAAGAGGACGAAGCAAGTCAAAAAGATCTCTACATATACACAGTGAAACTGTGGTGACATTATAGGTTTCATTATTTCCAATAATAAATGATGATAGTAATATGGAGAATATGAATTGAGGAAAGTAAATAACAAAATTATCTTACACAGAATCCTTCAAATAGTCTAAAATTCTAGTAAATGGCTATTAAACTCTTCATTCCTTGAAAACACTGTAAGTAAAACAACATACATTTACTGGTTTTTACTAAATTATTTATCAGTTCTTTCATCTTTAAAAATATAAACGTAAGCACATTTACAATGGTATCGTGAATTGTAAAGTGATAGAAATTGTACAAAGATGATGGTACAATGAGAAAAGGAGGAAAAAGAAAACAGGTTGCATTAAATTTGAAAAAATGCTGCCTGTAAATAATACATGAGTCTCTATTTTGAAAATCATTAACTATGGAATTCAGTCGATATCTTCTCTGACATAATCACATACTTGTAGATAAACTAGATTTATATAGCTCCGGTTGTGGCTCAGTGGTAGAGCTCTTGTCTGGCCTGTGTGAGGCACTAGGTTCAATCCTCAGCACCACATAAAAAACAAATAAATAATATAATAGAGGTATTCTATTCAACTATAACTAAAAAATATTTTTAAAAAAGTTCATTTAACAACTCTATATTGTTATAAATTTTAAAATCCCTCAGCTTTGTCTCTTGGTTTTCAATGCACCAAGCTAGCAGTAGTGTTTAGTGTGGGGTTGCAAGCACTCAAATATCTTAGCACTATGGCAGATGACAGCAGAGTGTTGAAAGCTCTTTATGGGATGGCTCCCACAACAGCTGGATCATGTGGACCTTTGAAAAATCCCACATGGCCCAAGGAACTGAGAAGTTCAGTCGTGATTTCAATACACAAAACTCTACAGGAATATCATTAATGCAATTTTAAGGAAATAAAACATTTACTTTTGATAAGTAATTATAGTTTTGATTACTGAAAGAATAAGTTTACTTTAAACATCTCAAGGAAGGAAATTATTCTCAAAAATACGAGAAGGAAAATAACACAGTGAACAGATAGTCAGTGTGCCAGATAATAAAAATGAAGAAATTTTATATTGCTGAAGTAGAACTGAGTAAGACGAATGGCTTTTGTGATGTTTAAGGACTTAGGGATGAAGGTTTGGTTATCTCTCCATATTACTGCTTTTAGGAGATGATGAAAATTATTGCTGGTACAGGGTTTTATAATTCAAGCAATAAATTACTTAGTGTAGTATCATGAGACTTGCCTGATATACACATATTGTTACACCTCTGTGTATAATTTAAGGAAAAAAAATAAAACAGACCCAACTTCTCACTCTCTATTTAAGCTCATAGAAAAATATTTGGTACAATCTATAAACAATGGACAGATATTTCACAGAAGTTTCCTCTAAGGAGCCATTTTCTTACAGATTGTATCTGGTGATAAAACATTTCTGGTCTTTTCAGAAATAGTTTCAACTTAAATAATTTGCACTTTTTAAATTAAAAAATCATAGAACTAATAAGTGACTCTGTCCTTATATCAAACAATCCAGATATGTATGGAGAAAAGTTGTATTTACCCTCATCTCCTGTTGCCTGACTCCTACTCCCCAATCTCATTTCCCTCCCAAAAGGGTAACTTCTACTTACAGTTTGCACTTTATGTTTTCAAACTATTTTCTGAGCTTAAAACTGTACACTACATGTGTATGTGTATTCACATCTGTACACAAACTGCATTTTCCTTGATGGTATTAACTAGTATCAATTTTTCTGACATGCCTATAATAACATCCATGTCTTATATATCTCTTCATGTTAGTTCTTGTATATCTACCTCATTAAAAAAATAAATTATACTGTAACTATTCCTCTCATTAAGAATATTTTTTTTTTAGACAGAGAGAGAGAGAGAGAGGAGAGAGAGAGAGAGAGAGAGAGAGAGAGAGAGAGAGAGAGAATTTTTTTTTTTTTTTTTTTTTT
>NW_026000026.1:82718419-82728625 GCF_001458135.2 Marmota marmota marmota
TTTTTTTTTTTTTTTTTTTTGTAGATGGACACAACACAATGCCTTTATTTTTATGTGGTGCTGAGAATCGAACCCGGGTCACGCCCGTGCTAGGCGAGCGCTCTACCGCTGAGCCACAATCGAGCCCAAGAATATTTTTTAAAAAAATTTCATCATTAAAAAGTGCATGTTAACATAGGCTACTTTGCATGGGAGGATGTGTATGTATGTGTGTATGTGTGTCTTCTTGCACATGAATAAATACATATGACAATTTTCTAGAAGTAGAATTGCTGTATTTCCATCCACTTTTAAATTGTATTTTTAAACTAGCACTTCACATAACAATTCTTTTTTAATTCACAGTAAGTAATCTGTAAAGTTTTTGTTGCTGTTTATTTTCAAATGTAATAAATATCCATACTCTCCAGAGATGAGGAGGTTTCTGATTTCACAATTCATCAATAAATCCCCCATTCTTTTATAAAATACAAATTAAAAAATCATGGAAAGTATTTCTTTTGATGAAATTAACTATAAGTACATATGGAATCTACCTACTTCACATTCTTCAAAGGACAATTATTTTTTTAGCATCAATTATTTTGACCTTAAAATGTATACTAACAAGTTCCTAAAATATTATGAACCACATTAAATTATACTAGTCAAATATTGATTAATCTCCAAATATCAATTTGAATATTTTATTTAAAATGCTAACTTGACAAGGAAAAATATACTCTGGTCTGCTGAGACAACTTGGAACATTCATTAGTGCTCTGAGAAATTTTATCATTTATAAACTATTGTCTGTGCTTATTTTATTTTCAAACATAATTAACATTCATACTCTTCTGTTTAATTAGTTAAAACATATGAATCACATTTGTTTAAAAAATATATATATATGACTCTTTATATTAGCATAATGAACAACAATAAACATACCTCCTCAATATTAACAAAGAATCATGAATTTGAAAAAAACGTAAAAGTTAAAATTAAAGATAGAGAAAATATTAATATTTGTGTATACATGGAAATAATTCCACCAATGTCAAGATGGATGCATATTTAACTGACAAGAGAAAATGCAAGTTTTCCAAGTTTCATTTCATATTTTTATTAAATTCAAGCAACACTCATCACTTACCTTACCAGGGTCACAGTCTGTCCCATCCATTGGTGGATCAAGTTTAGTTTTGCATTCTTTCTCACCTTCTACCTTGCACCATAATCCCGTACAAATAACATGCTGCAAATAAGGGCAAAATAACTAATAAGGGGACAGTATCAGAGTTTTGAGTTTAAGTCAATAATTTTTGAGAAAGTCATTTGATAGGGACAACAAAATGATTTGAATAAAAATATACTTCAGGTACTCTTAATATTAAACATAAATGAAAGAGTATATAATGTGTTTATAGTGATAGATTGATACAATATAGAAAATTTGTTTAATAAAGCTAAATATTTTAAAATTTCTTTAAAATACCCATGGTTATGCAAGACTATGTATGTACTATGGGAAATTTTAAGCTAAAAGAATCATTGTTTATATGTTGATATGAACCAAGTTGGAAGAATACATGTTTGTTTCTGTGATGTGAATTCAGTGTCTCCTTGCCTAAAGTCTATCCGCACTTCAACTCTGCTATATGCTTTGTGCCATGGTTAGCACATATGGCCTTGATGTTCAACACAATACAGGCTCTGCTATAATTGTTTTCAGTCATTTTTACCTCGGTATGAATGCATTTTACACCTTTGAGATACAATAAAATTTTTCTAGGGAAAATCTAAAGAGAATTTAAATATATATAATATATACATATATTATATATATTAGGATAAAGTAGCTGAGACATGGTGACAATAAAATAAGCGAGTTAAGTAAATACAAGAGGGAAGAGATGCAGCTACTGCAGCCACCGCTGTAATGACAGCCAGCCCAGAAACATCTGCTTCTTTAAGATGGCTGAGGTTCTTCAAACACAAGCATATGTTAACAAATTGCAGAGAAATATGAAATCCATGGCAGATATTCAAAGATGATTAAAGTAGCTAATCTTTAGTGCCCAGAAAGATGCACAAAGCTGGAGATCAGGTCAATAAGACAGGATGAGTGAATGTGAGTGACACAGTCATGGAAAGGTGAGAAGGCCTGTGTAGTGGGGAAAGGTGTCTAGGCAGTACTTCCTCACTACAATTTTACTTCTCACATCTTTAATTACCCATGGTCTATCACAGTTTGAAACTATTAAACAGAAAACCCATAAAATAAACAATTCATAAATTTTATTTATTTTTTGTTTTTAATTTGTTCCTTTTAGTTTGACATTAGGATTCATTTAGACATGATTATAAAAGCATGAGATATAATTTGCTCTAATTCAGTCCCTAGTACTTCCTTTTCCCTCTCCTCCTCCCTCCCCACTCTAATTATTCTAATTTATTATTAGCTATTGTTAATCTCTTATTGTACCTAATTTATTAATTAAATTTTGTTGTTGTTGTAGGAAAGATATAGTAATATGTAAAGGAATCCGTACTATTCTTGGCTTCAGTCACCCACTGTGCTTTGGAAAGTATCACCCACAGATAAAAGTAGGAAGAGCAGTAATGAAAAGACGTAGTGAAGAACAGACTGAAAATTTGGAAGAGGAAGTTAATAATTCTGTGAGATTGCCTTTATGTACTGCATGGAATGAATTTATGTCTTTTTTTTTTCAAAAGAAAAAAAGAAGAAGAAAAAAAATACCAGGAAAGACTAGGAATCCAATATTTGTAGAGAAAAAGGAAGACACCTAGCAATTGATATATGGGTCTGTAAGTAAAAAGCCTATTTTAGGAGGATTATTCTGATGGGTTTGTTCAAAACATATTACATCACAGCAAAATTATGAACCATTTTATCAGCTACATTGGGAAGAATATATATAAAGTCTCAAAAACAGGTCTGTTAGAACTGTAACATTGAACTTGTATTTCCTAAAATATTATTTTCCTATCTTCATTTGTTTTAATATTTAGATTTATGAACTTGTTTGTAAGGTCATAAATTCAAAATTCTATCATAAAGAGTCTGAAATTTTTTATTTACCTAGTTTTATCTGCTGTGACAGACATTTTCTCTCTTTCAAAATGTTTCACACAAATATGTTATATGTAAGATATGATTGATCTTAACTAATGTGCTTTTTATTTGCATGCATCTTTCTAAGAAAAAAAATACCTAGAAAATTATTTTAAAGAATGCCCAAATAATGTTGTTCTTTTGCAATATTTTAAACTCTTGGAAATAAATAAAGTAGCCAAATGTTCATCATATATGGCTTTTAAACACATTTTTATATTAGCTGACAGATCTCTGACCTAAGGATTTAATTCCTCAATATTTTCCCTCTTTTAAGACTTTCTATCAAAAATGTTTCTATAACTAAAAAATCAAATGTTAATTTTCCACTGAACAACTGCTTTATTTCTATTCAGTAAAGCTCAGTTGTGCTAAAAGAAGACTCATTTTAGTCAAGTTCATTAGTTTACCAATGCATATTGACCTAAAATCAAACTTTCTACACTGTCATTTTAGAAGAGTACTTGCTTGTTGAACACTGTTGGTGGTCTAAATTCTGACCTTCCACCATCTTCTGCTATTCAAAACAGCAGGTACTCTAATTGATTCCCACTTGAGGCACCAAGAGCATAAAAAGCAAACTTGGCAGTTTTTCAAGATAAGCACAGTCACATAGAATAAATGACTCTTAGAGGAGAGCTTTTGTACACTTTCTGTTCTGCAGGTCTAGAGATCTTATGGTGAATAAGTTGCAGTTTCAGTCTTGCAAGTAACTTTTATCCAGGAATTCAAACTGAACTGTCAAAATTAAGGCAAGAAAATGTAGAAGAAATGGTATAGATTGTTTTCACCTTTAAAAAGTGAAATGCCTCAGATTTGTGATATTAGAGCTATGAATGAATGAATACCAAGCCCTTTCCCAGGGGTAGAGTGGGTGTTGTTAGAACAAAACACTCAACACTCTACATGTGTTTCATACACGAATCACATGCTTTTTTTAATTTGGTTAGCGAAAACTCTTAATATCACTTAAGAAAATAATTTTAAAACTAAAAATGTTTTGCATGGTAAAATACAAGAGAAATGTACAACTCTACTAACTCTACTTTCTTTTTTAGCAAACTGATAAAATATAATATAATATTCCCTTTTTTATTCTTCTATATGAAAAAAGTCATTAAAAGAACATCAAAGAATTAGAATGTTTATCTCAAATAGGCTTTTAGCAAGTTTGCATAAATATACTACAGTATATTTTTAAATGGAAGGTTAGTTGTTCCTACAGAAAATCCTAAAAATTTCTCTTCAAAGATGATCTGTACCCATGTTTTTATGGCAAAGAGTTCCATTAGGTTGTTCTAATAAAACAATATTAAATAATCTACCTGGAAGTAATAACCCTTGATCAGATAACTCCTTGCTCTTTCACCTACTGCCCTTCAATATATAATTTCAATAACTCAACATTTTATAAAAAACATAGTTCAGTTAGAACAATGCTTTATAATATTCTTTTCCAATCACAGAACATATCATTATCCTACAACTACTAGTGAGTTACAGCTGATTGTTAATCCCACAAAGAATACACCTGGTCCAAAAATGAATGGTCTTTCAAGAAACCTGGATTCCCAACTCACATAAATTCCCTAGAGAAAAGAAAAACCAGACATAACTTCTAAACACATTTTATATACTAAAGCCATATAGGAATTTAAAAAGAAAGCAAAAAGAGTAATCTATCCCATTTATTAACTTAGATTTAAATACGCTAAACAAATTTAACAGGCTGAATAGAGCAACGCATGCATGACACAATTCAAAGCAGCATGACCAAGTATATTCTTCAAAAAATAAGGTTAGATTAATGTCAGGGATGTGATTAATGCAATCAAGATACATCAATAACTTTAACAGCTATGATTTTTATATCTATTCATACAAAATATGTGACCTAATTTATCATTCTTTAAAAAATCTTACTAAATTAATCATTAAAGGAAGTTTACTTACCATTAAAGGATATTTATTCAAAAAAACTATAATAAACAGTGAAGTGTTGAAAAATTTAAGATTAGGAACATAGTGAAGATGACATCTTGGCACCAATGTAAGGAAGTGAATACACAAAGTATTCAATGAAAGGGGTGGGGGGGGCAAAAACCTGTCAATCTAGATTCCTGACCTCAGCTAAAATTTTATCAAGACTGAAGGTTAAATAAAGACCCTTTCAAGGAAACAAAAAAGGAGTGTTTACCACCAACAGATCTGTTGAAAAGATATTTCTAAATGATATTCTTTAATACAAAGAAAGATGATTTCATAGGAAAGAAATGAGAAGCAATGATGAGCCTGATAACACAACTATAAATTCAAATAAGATTGACTGTGAAAAGTATGAATAATTAAATTTTAACCATGAATTATAAATCTTCTTTTTAGTGGCTTTCAGAAGTACTAGAAATCTAGTTTGTTTACATCCTAGAAACTGCATCCATTAGCACAGAGGATTTGGCCACTGTTGGTTAAGCAAGTTTGACATTTTCTCTTTCCCTCCTATACTCCACTATGCTGTGGGACAGCCAGAGGCAGAAGCTGAGCAACAGGTACGGTATGGGAAGAGAAATAATCTATACACAACCAATGAATAACTCAGCAAGACACAAAGGACTCTTCAATAAATACATCAGGAAGTGTTAGAGAAAGCAAAGGAGCAAGAAGAAATTAATAGTAAGGACTGTCAATATCTATTAGTGGAAGCCCCCAAGCAAAGAAAAGAATATAAAGATGAAAGGACCTCATTGAAGTATTTGAAAAGAAAAAAGACCTAGAATTAAGGTAAGATCCTCTCTGGAATGGTGGATTAAGGTCACAGAAGACCAACATTTCTTGTAGTTTATAACTCTAAACTGAGGACAGAATATGAAAAATTAACTTCCTTAAAAGTTCCAGAGAGTAAACAAATGCAGAAAAAAATTTTTTTTTTGAGAGGAACTGAAAGAATCAGCAAAAAGTAAGTTAATCATCTTTACAACTTTGACTTCATGGTTGCCCATGCACAGAACCTGACATTGGGTGGACAAAACAATGGTGAAAAACATACCATTATGAAGAAAAAATCAGGCTGTCTCTCTCTGTGGAGATGGCACACATTAACCCTGGAATGCTTATTCCTTGCTTTACACCAAAAAAGATGTCTCCGTCTTTTTTGAGAAAGATGGTATTTGTTTTCCTAAATAAATCTGTGTCTAAACAAACAAACAAAAAACACCTAAAATACAATATGAATAGTCAAAGCTGCCTAAGAAACTAAGGAAATCATCTGAGAGAGAGGAGAATAGGGGAGCCTACAGCTGTCATGGCACCTGACCTATGCATACATGGAACACACTATAAAGAGTCCAGATAAGAGAAGAGTGAACTGATTCCCAGCAGATGAAACAAAACATCCAGCCTGAATCTAACGAATTTAATTGCCTGTGAAAACAAAAAAATTAAAGCACTCTTTGGAGTAATAAAAAAAGAATTAAGAGTCTTTACAATAGTGGTCAGCAAACTTTTTCTGAAAGTTGTCAAATAGCATATATTTTATGATTATGGGTCATATGGACTCTCTTGAAACTATTCAACACTGACATTGCGGCCCCAAAGCAGTCACAGACAATACATGAACAAGTGCATTCCAGCAAAACTTTATTTACAAAAACCAGTAGCCGCTCCTACCAGGTCAAAGTTTGCCAATCCTTACTCTACAACAGAACATCACAATTTATAGCATGTAATTAGAAATTATTTTCTTATGAAAAGCCAGTAAAATATGACTATTTATAAAGAAGAAAGAAACAATTCAACACTAAGATGATACATACATAAATTTTCATAAAATTTAAAACTGGCCTTATTGATGTACTCAGCAGGGTAAAGGGAATTAACTTGTAAAGAATTAAAAGATATCTTTTTAAAAAGCGAATGAAAATATTCATTTTAGATTGAAAAATACAATACGTGAAATAAAAATTGAATGTTTTGTAAACTTGAAAATAGGTCAAGGGAAATTATCCAATCTAAATGAGAGAAAGAAAATATTGAAAAATATGAAAAACTTACAGAAATTTGTGGGGTAATATCAAAAGGTCTGGCAACAATAGCTCTATTATTTGGCCAGCCTCCCCCTTTCTAAATAAAGTTTTATTGGAATATTTCCATGCTCATTCAAGTAAATATTATCAATGATTAATTTCAACTGATTTGAGTTGCCACAATGGCCCTATTTTTGACAAGCTTATTAATTTATAATCCCAGACCTGACCAAGCCATTAAAACAGGTAAAGAGTTAGGATTAAAATATAACAAACAAAATAAGATTCTAAAAAGCATGAAAATAATGTTAAAAGAAAGCAGGAAGGAGGATGTGAGGGTGATCTGTCACCCCATTGATTAAGCGGATCTGGCTGGCTAGGTGGGTGTCCCCTTCCTTTCTCACGGCTCCATGTGCATCCCTCCCTAAGCAGCAGGCTCAGTGAAAGAGGAAAGCAGAGAGGGGATCAGAGGGAAATGATGAGTTAAAAAAGAAATCATATTATCAAATACTAGACCTAAATCCAAACATCAACGATTGAATACAAATGGATTAAATACCTCTCAATTGACAAGCCATAAATTATTAAACAGATTAAAAGTAAAATTCAACTATATGCTTACAGCAAAAAATTCAGTTTAAATGTAAGTATATAAATAAATTTAAAATAAATGAAGGGCAAATGTTAAACCGTGTAAAAAGTAAGAATATAAAAATCATTAATATCAGATATAATAACTTCAATATAATGATGCCACCAGGGATAAAAGGGACTCTTCATAAAAAAAGGCTCAATTTACCAAGAAGACATAGAAATAATAACTATATTAGTGTCTAACAAAAGAATTCTATGAAGCGTGGATCAAAATATGATAATAATGGGAACTGACAGTTACACAATCATGGTAGGATATTTAAATTCCCCATCTAAGCAGTTTATATACCATCTAGAAGTGACATCAGATTACGTGAGCAACCTTACTAAGCACCTTGGCCTAAATGATATTTCTAAAACACTAGCCCTAACAATTACAGATGTAAATTCTGCCAAATATATATTGCACATTCACCTGGACAGATTATAGATGGGTCTTACTGAATTTAAAATGATTAAAATCATACAGAGATTTTATTTATTTATTTGTTTGTTTATTTGTTTATTTATTTATTTATTTTTGGATCTAGGAGTACAAAGTATAAATCTTACAGTAGGTAAATGCTTAAGTGTTTAAGAAAAACCACCTAAAATCATTACAAAGTTATTGTGCCACTTAAAAGTTCCAGCATCAGTATATGTGAATTTCAGTTCTAGTGGTTGTACATCATCAGCAATATCTTGATATTTTTTTGTTTTTCAACCGAAGACTTTCTAATGGGTATGCAGCCAGAGCTCTTATGGATTTGATCTGTATTTCTTAATGCAATGTTAAGCATCTTTTAAGGCATGTTGTATGTCTTCATTTCTGAATTGTTTGTTCAAATATTTTGCCCATTTTATTGAACTGAACAGTTTTTTAATAAGATCTACTTATCATAAATATTTTCTCCCATTCTGTGGCTTGCATTTTCATTTAATTAATAGAGTTTTTCTAAGAAGAAATAATTTTATTTTGATAAATTCAAACTATAATTTATTATTTTTTAATTTTTTCAGTTCATATTTTCTGATGTCCTACATTTTTCTTAAAAGTTTTATGGTTTTACAGATTCCATGCTTAGGTCTATAGTACATTGGGGTTAATTTTGGAATATAATATGATTTAAATTTTGAGATGAAAATCCAGATGTCCCATAATTAATTGAAAGTTTCCCCTTTATCCACTAAATTTCCTTGTCCCTCTTTTGAAAATCAATTGTACACATGTGAGAGTTTATGACTGGACTCTCTACTATGTTTCAGCAATTAGTTATGTCTTTCTGCCAATACCACACTCTAATACTGCAGATTTATATTGTCTTAAATAATATATTGTGTCTCCTCCAACTATTTTACAGTAAGCCTTAAGTCCAAATCCCTGTTGCCTCTGATATTTTACAATGCCAAATTATAGACTCAGTCTTTTAGAATTGTTCACAAGGTACCTCATTTTAATGCCAATCTGTACTTTGGATCAGATGAGAGGTTTTAGAAGGTACTACTTTTATTATATTTTTCTTTTTTTTTTGTACTAGAGATTGAATCCAGGAGTGCTTAACCATTGAGCCACATTCCCAACCCTTTTTATAATTTATTTTCAGACAGGGTCTCACTAAGTTACCTAAGGCCTCACTAAATTGCTGAGTGTGGTTTTGAACTTGAGATCCTCATGCTCTGGCCTCCCAAGTTGGTGGGATTACAGGCATGCACCACCATGGCTAGCCAGTGGTACATATTTTGATGGAACAAGCAGATAAAGAAGAAATGTAAAACTGGGACTCACATGTTAATTTTCCAGTCATTATATAAATCAATCACAGTAGAAAGTTTTCTAAATCTTTGATAGGTGTGCAATTCACAGTGAGTCTAGTCCCCAAACAAAGGGAGGACTGCAAGTTTCCTGGAGGCCTTATTTTATCACAATCTCTACTAACTCAGGAAAGGTAACTCTTGCAGGGATGCTTTAAAGTGTTTCTAGAAAAACATCTTTTCATACCTATATATTCCCGGACAGGTTAAATCATTTCAAGAAGTTATTACAACAACTATTACAATGGAGCTAACTTACCCACAAGATGCCAGATGATCTGAAGGCACCAAGTGCTTGGTACCAAAGAACAAGGCCATCCAAGAAATTAGGTATTAATGATGCAAATTAATGCAGAGAGTGAGCTATTGTTGCTATAGGTCAGAATGTTTCACAAGAATCTTTACATCTGTCTCTTTAAACCTCTTGCAGATATAAGTTATTATCCTAAGAGTAAATTTATACCATTAATCAGATAAGCATTATGCAACATTGGACTCTCTAGTGCTTGTGTTTAAATATCTCTTTAGAAATATGGAAGAGAATTATCTAATTCAGACACTATGGGCCAACTATATATATATATATATATATATATATATATATATATATATATATATATATAT
>NW_026000026.1:82728650-82760046 GCF_001458135.2 Marmota marmota marmota
ATATATATATATGCATGTATGTATATCTCTCTATCTATATATGTATGTTTATATACTTAGTTTCTTTTTCTCTTGAAAAAAATGTAACCATGAGGGTAGGGACTTTGTTTTTTTCATTTCCTGCTAATTATTAATACATAGTACAGTGCCTTGAAAGTAGTTGGAACTCAATAAACATTTGTCAAAATAATTGCTGAATTAATAAATAATCTCTTCTAAGACTTTATCTGCTACATGAATCAATTTTGAATTAGAATATTAAAAGTTGAGAGGAAAAGAAGATCATGTCTGAGTAACTAAAATTTAAAACAATTTATTTGTACAATGTCTAGTTTAACAAGGGAATATCCTAAAATATTAAGAAACATTGATTTTTAAAAATGTTAAATCAATTCAGATGAGTTAGTATGATAAAATATAAATAGAGAAAACAGCCTAGAAAAAATTAATAGAGATATTTTTAACTCTGAAGGAGCAATTGCAATAGGAGACAATAAGAATTCAGTTTAAGCACAGGTTCTGATCTAAGGTTTTTCCCATACAGCAGACAATGTATATAAAAAGTAGTTTGAGTTCCATGAAGAGGCAGTAGAGCATAGAGAGTTTGCATCTAAATGTTAGTAACCTCATATTGTTATTTCATTTCTCAAGCCTCAAATTGATCTGTAAAATAGGATTAGATATTATCTGTAGCATAGAATCATTATAAGAATCATATTGGGCCTCAAACATTCACTCTAAGTCATATTAGATCATGAACATAAATAATTGAACACACTTTATGGCAGGTATTTAGAGTTTAAATATTGTAGAATGGCCCTAGTAAAATGCAAGTAACTGCAACATAATACATCGTTAAGAGTAATTTCTAAAGCTTCTAAAAATAATTATCTTTGTCTGTTTTGTGTTGCTATAAGAGAATGCCTGAGACTGAGTAATTTATAATAAACAGAAATGTGTTTGCTCATAGTTCCAGAGGCTGAGAAGTCTAACAGCAAGGTGCTGGCAACTGGCGAGGGTATTCTTGCTGTGCTTTCTCATGGCAGAAAGAAACCACAAGAGGCACCAATCTCACCCATGAGAATGAAACTCTGATGACCTAATCACCTCTTGAACAGGTTCAACCTCTTCATACTGTTAGAATGGCCATTACATTTCAAGGAGAACAATAGCAAAATTTTTAATTTAAACAATAGCAATTTTGTTAATTGAAAATAATTTAAAATTTACCCAAACCATGCTTTTAGCCACCCATTTGATTGAATTTTTTAAACATTTGAAGTACTTCTGAAAAGATGAATATCTTCCATTATTAGCTCTACCAACTTTCTATTTATAGAATAGAAATACTAATAAATACTCCTAATCAATACTTTTAATTACTGTAGACAGCTTTGTTGTCTAAAACAATTTTAATTTCAGCATATAAAAATGTCTGTCCAGATGGGCATGGTGGCACCTTTCTGAAATCCCAGCCGATCAGGAGGAAGGCAGGAGAATCACAAGTTCAAAAGCAGCCTCAGCAATTTAGTGAGGCCCAAGCAACTTAGTGAGACTCTGTGTTATGGTTTAGATATGAAGTGTCCCTCCAAAAGCTGATGTGTGTGACAATACAAGAACATTCAGATGCTGGAAAGACAGTGTGCCCTCATGGAACCTATAAACTCATGTGTGAGATAATAACAGGCAAATAAAACAAACAGCATTCAGAGGTGAAATGATTGTGATGAGAGCCTTAACCCAATCAGTGAACTAATCCTCCAGTGGGGATTAACTGAGTAGTAACTAAAGGCAGGTAGAGTGTGCTGGAGGAGGTAGGCACTGGGACATGCCTTTGGGGCATATTTTTTAAAATATGTGAGTGGAGTCTCTTTCTGCTTCCTAATGTGATTCCTGAGCCATTTTCCTCCACAATATCTCACTACCATGACATTCAGGCTTATCTTGAGGAATAGAGCTGGCTATCTTTGGACTAAGATCTCTGAAACCATGAGCTCTAAAATACACTTTTCCTCCTCTAATTGTTCTTGTCCAGGTCTTTTAGTCACAGAAGCAAAAAAAGGGGACTAAAACACCTGTATCAAAATTAAAAATAAATAAATAAATAAAAAGGACTGGGATGTGGCTCAGTGATAAAGCATCCC
Source organism: Marmota marmota marmota (assembly GCF_001458135.2). NCBI lineage: Eukaryota > Metazoa > Chordata > Mammalia > Rodentia > Sciuridae > Marmota > Marmota marmota. Next base: position 82,730,795 of record NW_026000026.1, read on the forward strand.
TGGGTTTAATTCCTTGTACTGCTCCCTCACCCCCCCCCCCACACACACACATACAAAAAGTGTCTGCCCACAAGCTCAGCTCTGTATATCCCAAAACATAATTTTACTATAAACATTTAAGAACGAAGATGGTAGCCAACTTTTTCATAATCTTAAAAGAGTCCAAACCTTTAAATGAGAAGGTTAAGAGATGAAACCAGTGACAGAGTTTACAGGTCCAAATCAAGCTACTGTCATAATGCTCACATGGTCCTGACCTTCAAGGATCCAGGCTCCTCCACATGTAAACCACCAGGAATCAGGTCACAATCATGGGCCTACACTGGCTCCTGCAGAGCTCCACTATTACCACTGGGGTACTGCAGTCTGTAGACCTTTCTAAACATCATATGTGATGCAGCTCCAACTCCTTCACACATTCACTCACTTAATTCTATATCAAATATTCACTAGATGCCTACCTGTTCCAGCCCAGGGCTGGATGCTGGAAAGACAGTGTGCCCTCATGGAACCTATAAACTCATGTGTGAGATAATAACAGGCAAATAAAACAAATAGCATTATTTTCAACAATGTCATGAGGCAGTCACAGAAATGCTGGCAGTGTGAAATAGCTATATTTCAGAGAACCTCTCCCAATTTCCACTGAGTGTGACTACCAGTTTACTCCTGAAGTATAAAACATGTGTATACATTGGGAAGAGGTGGGGGAAGATAGAAATGGGAAATAGGAAGAGAAAATAAAGAGGGAAGGGTAAGTAGAAATGAAATTCTCACATCAATTAAGAAGGTAATTTTGCTTCATCCTTTAAATTTTTTAGATCTGATACAACTGCCCTCTGAGTAGTTAATTACTGACCGTTTCAATAGTAATATATAGACACTGATTACTTTATATATTTTCCTTTTACCTCTAGTTAAATTACAAATGTACTTCAACTTTTGTTCCTATAAAATATGTTCTTAAATTTTTATTTTAAGGTTTTTGTCTACAATGACATGGTCATATATAGTTTTTATTGCATTCCACCCAGTTACTATATAAGAAATTAGGAGAATTAAAATAAGAGCATTTATCTATCACAATGCAAATACTTGCCTGACTTCAGTGAATATTTTGAAGTAAAAATTGTTGAGTCCTTCTTTGCTGACTTTAGTTAAGTAAAGAAGGCCTAAGTCTTTTTCTCTATTACTTCCAAAGCATACAGGAAAATAATGGACAAACCTTTTCTTAGAAAATTCTTTCAAGGATTAGGATGTTTTTGATATACAAATTCTAAATCAGTACTTCCATCCAATGAACGTGAGCCCTTAAAAATCCCCTAGACATGACCCTTACCTGCATCTCTTGACAAAAGGAAGCCAAGGGCCCAAAGAGAATCTGACATTGTTCATCTGCAGTATATGTCATCCCCGGCAGCTTAGAGGGGACCATCACGGAATTGACACTCTGGGGATTTGTCTGTAGCAAACAGTTACTGGCCTTTGACCTGACAACATGCAGATATATATAAAAATTTGAAATATTGCTATGATCAATTAGCATACAAAGAAGAAACATTATTAATAGTATAATACTTTCAGTTAAAAACTCTATTATTGAATGATTATAGAAATCATTTCGTATATGGATTAATTTATTAAAAATTATTTAAGATAATCTTGACAAATAATAATAACTATCATGTTTTAGGTAATATAACAAAGAGTATATAAAACCTATTCATTATGAATTAACTAAGCTAACCCATATAACACTGTAAAGTGGGTATCATTTCATGCATTCATAAGATCTAGAAGCTCAGACACAGAGGGTAACTTGCCCCAAACCAAGTGTGACTATAAGATATCAGCTACTCTTGGGAATTTAAAGCAATTATTCTGAATTGAGTATTAATAGTGTGGATATTTTTGTACTTTACACTGTAATACAACTTCCATATTTGAACTGACATTTAACGTGGTAATAATCTCGATTCATCTAAAGACAGCTTTATATGTCTTGCATCTTTTTTAGAAATAAGTTCATTAGGGGCTACTGATGGGCTGATACAACTACTGATGCTGCTTTGATTGCTGTACTCTAGACTATCATGACTAAGAGTATGCATAGAATATATTGCAAGTATTGTAAAACAAGTTATGGTAATGTAATAACCTAATATTTTATTCGATTTTAATATTAATTTAATAAAATAAGTAGGCTTGTAAATTTAAAAATGAACAAAGTTCATCTCTGTAGTGAATTTAGTCAGGTAGGTGTTCCTATAATTTTTATTTAGATTTTTAAGTACCTTAAATATCTAACTACTTTACATATCACTGTTTCATCTGTTCCTTCTATTATCAAAAGAATAAAAGTAAAGAACAAGGGCTCTAAAGTGATAATTAGAATAATAGCAATATTTTTCATTTATTTTTACAACCAGGAAGAAGTTATATGCTACTATTGTTGAAGGGGTAAAACAATATAACTGGGGTCTATTACAATGGTAAAAACTATTTATTAGCAAAACAAATGTAGAGTTTAGAAGTACCATAATGGAAAGGTGTAGATTTCATTCGGGAAGTGCTTTGTGATAGTAACAGTTGTTTTGGGTGATGCATAATTTTCCACTGGGAAATATTGAAGATCCATTTAAATACTGTGATGGATTTCTTTAAAAATCATTATAATAATTTTTCAACCTTACAAATTATCTGATTCATCCCTTCTTTTTAAAAATGTAGGAATGAAGAAGCAGTTAAATAACATGTCCCAAAATGCACCATGAGTCAATAGAAAAGCCAAGATGAGAATCATATGCCTTGACTTCTACTTTGGTGGCCTTTCCTTCTTGTCACCTGCTGGCTGGCAGTGGAAGCAGGCACACACAAACACTTACAATGCAGCAATAATAAGTGATCTCAGTACCTGAGAAATCTTTCCAAATCCTCTTTGCTACATGCAGACCATGAAACATCACCAAGATTTTGTCCTTTAATCCATTCACCAGACATGATATGAAGGCCATCAGCACATGAAGGGTGGTCATTGTCATGATTAATGCCCATGCTGATTTAGAACATATAAAAGAAAATCATTTACATTAAATTAATACTGTATTTAAATGTTTTATTAATGTAGTTAAATAATTGTCATAGTATTAAAAATTTGTTTTAAAGAAAATAGTTTCAAAATAAAGTTAGATTTAAGGTTATTTTTTTAACTTTTGTTACCCGGATTTTAGGTATTTTTATTTAATAAAGAATATTTCCCAATCAACCTAAAAATATGTTTTGGTTTGGTTATCTATATCAAAATGATCTATAGATAAATTTTTTATATAGCAATATACATGAAGCAGAAATAGTACACTTCTTTTCAATCACCTAGATTATTATTCTGGCCTGAGTCAAGATTTTTTTTTTTTTTTACAAAATTGAAAACATCTTTTACAAATAGTTATATTAAAATATTAGCCTCTTAGTGCATCTTCCCCAATGGCTTCATTATATTATCTTCTTCTACCCACAACTCAAATAAGCAAGTGTCTCTGGAAAACTTTCTTGGACACCTTTATCTTTATTAGTGAATCCCGAATTTGTTGATTTATGTTGAATTCTATTCTGAAAAACACAGACTTATCTATGAGTGGATGCTCTAGAATCATCTTAAATTCAAAATGTCTCAAAATTGCTCTCTTTACCTCCTTACTTTCTCTTTCTTTCGAATCTCTATTTACTTGTGTATTTTCTCTGTTTTTTGTTTGTTTGTTTTTGCTAGCCACTGTCTTTCAAATACAGAATCTTCATGTCATTATTTGTTCCTTCTTCTGCCAAATGATCACCCAGGCCATTTTATTAACTGTTAAGGACAAGCCCTACTCATTTTAAACATTTCTCTCAACTGTTATCTCCTATTTTTATTGACACTGTTAGAGAGGATTATCAAATATTCTCATTAGATCATCTTGAAACCGGGGTATTTTAATTCAGTTCTGTGCCCCTAATCTTTACTATTATTCTGCTTCCCCTCCTTCTACCACACTCCAGTGAGATCTACTTGCAGTAAAATCTAATTCTGCTTTGCCTCTGCTTTCCTGTTCACTCTATGGCAATTTCCAGCTTCCTGACGTGCTACATGAGCTTTTCATCTTCTTCCATGCCATTTATTGCAATTTTTCTTCAGCAATACCAAATGACTTGCAATTTCCCAATTATTTCATTTATTCTTCTCTTGCATTTAATTGCTGTTTAACATTTCTTATGTACCATGTACCATATCAGGGCTTAATACCCTGTAAATAACCCCATGGAGTAAGAAAGACTATGATACATTTTGCTAGTATGAAGTAATTTGCTTAAAGTTATGTAAATGAAAAACTGGGAGGTGAAAATAGCTGAATGGAGGTGGCATATCTAGAGCTTTTGTGATCAACCACTGCACACTGGGCATCCATGTATCCCAGCCCTACCTGCACCATGTCCTGAGTGCAGTTTCTTTGCCTAGACAACTTCTGCTTGATCTTCAAAATAATCAGATTACTTCTGGAGGGCTTTCATTCCTAAGTCCCCACATAATCTGTTTGTATTATCTTTTCTTCCTATTATAGGTTTATGTAAACATCACTGTCACAGTGTTTTCTATATTATCTTATGCATTTTTGATGTTTTTACATTTTTACTTTTGATTAACTCTCCAAATTCCTGAGGATAAGGACTTTTGCAAACCTCTAAGAGTCTGCAATGAAATAATAATATTCTTTGTAACCCATGCTGAAATGGAGAACTATGACTTCAGGTAGAATCACTTCTGTTTTAGGAAAAAAAAATTCATATAATCGCCACTTAATTCTTAGTGACAGCATTACAACAAGTATTCATGAATGATGCTTTTACTGAACAAACAGAGAAAGGAAAGTTTGTATTTATGTATCCTAAATCTGAGAGGATGGCAGGATAGTTTGGTATTCCTCTTTCTTTTTTTTTATGGTCTACATTAAAAAATAAATAAAATTGATCCTCATAATGAAAAACATAAAATATCTGTATCATGTTTTATAACTGTAAATTAAAAGACATTATAAAGGTTGCTAAGGGAAATAACAACTAGATTACTTAAGTCATTAATGAATTAAGAGGAAAGTATGGCTTAGTATGGCTGCTAACTTTGACTATGTTAATTCAGGTAAATAAAACTGAAACTACATTATTGAATACTATATACTTGTAGTGCTATAAAAGTTCACAAGTGAATAATATTTCCTTCTTCTTTCAATTAATGCCTTAAAATAGTCTGTATCAATATATATTAATAGAATGGTTGACAATAGAATGTAGAAAGATATTAAATGTTTTCAGACTTTGAAGATAATGAGAAAAAGTAAGAGAGTTTATGGGATAAGTAGGAGCCAGTTCAATCAATGGCACATTGAAGGGAAGAGAAAAAAGATGCTGAAGTTAGAGTTTTAATCTCTGTATCTTCCATCTATTTCTATGATCAGAGGTAAGTTAAATAACAATAAATAGATGAACGTGTTTCAAGTGTCTCATTTGTTAAATATACTTTCCTGATTGATTTATTGTGAGGGTGATGCCAAGTGCCTATACAGAACCTATAACATAGGACAGATCCATGGCACTTCCTTATATTGGGGCAGTAGATCACAGAAATTTTTTGTATTATTCTAATTTGTCACATAGAAATAAATCCATCATTAAAAGTAATTTACTGTGTGCTTTATTTGGTGAAAGTGTAAACTTCAGTAAATAATAATGGCAAAATTATTTTGATTAGATATCAAATCAAAACAAGTAATTTGAAGTATGGTACAATCTCACAAATTGATAAGAATGCTTTTCTGTGGGGCTAACTGTTCAGTTCTGATACAGCCACATCAGTATCACCGTCTCATCTCCCCTACAGATTCTGGCTGCAGCACACATCAGTGGATGAACCATTAATTAATGGCTACCTGCCACGTAGAACACTCTCAACTCTTCCAACATGGTGCAACAATTTCAAACCATACACAAATGCTGATCTTTTTCAGAAATAATAAAACTTCCTAACTAATGGGTCCATTTGAGAGAAGGAGAGTGATTGCCTCCAGGATTCAGCTATTTGGACATTACCCAAAGGAGTGCAATATGATTTTCCAAATTGGGAAGATTATAACCTCTCATCCAGATGATCATTTTCACTGTGGGATCCTGATTTTCATGTAAGAAATTAGCTTCAGCCATGGAGAGATCTGGTGATTCAAGCATTGTTTACCATTAGTGAAAATTTCCTAGAGCTATTTAAACTTGTAATAGAAAAGATTATCATTAAATTGGGACAGGGCTTTTTCTAACCACACATCTGGAATTATCAGGAGACACTGCTAAGTTCTGATTCTTCAGCTTTCAAATAAAACAATTAACTGTGAACCTTTCTCTGTGCCAGTCACCATATTAGTCATTGACAATGATATCATTTAATCCTCACAATATCCCCATGATGTTTCTATTATAATCACTTCTATTTTACAGAAGAAGGAGGCACTGAGGTAAATGGAAGAGCTGTGACTCAGACCGAGGCATTCTGATGCTTAGTCAGACAGACCTCAAAATCACCCCCATGGTAGTGCGTCTCTTTCTGGATCAAGCGTCATTCCTGCAGATGATTTATTGTGCTCCAAATATTCTAATCCCTCTGCTGTTTTAGCAGAAACACACCTCTATATATACAACTTTGTAACCAAGTGGCATATATTGCATGGAAAACATTCTTAAAGTAAGACATTAGCAACACCTCTTCTCATACTGTGCAATTGAACTGCATTTTAATAATCTCAGTTTAAATTCATTTTGACAAAAAGCCTTGGGCAAATAAACTCTCCACTAACATTGTACATGGTTGTCAAGTCAACTGAAAAAATATTTTTATCTTATAAAACTTCTCAACTTGTTTAAAAGTGCCTGCCAGGAAGTTTTGTGATATCCTGCGGAAAGCTGGAGAAGCATTTGGATTTTGAAGATGGTCCCTTTTGATGTTTAAAGAGTCAGAGAAGAGAGCACTTATGAATTCACTCACATATTTTGGATAATTTGGAAAGGATCTGATTTGTAAACAGTAATATTTTAAAGGATAATTCTTTTTTTAGCTGACTACATTAACATTTTTCATGACACAATATTCCCCACTAGAAGCCATATATTTTGTGGAAAAAATAGTAGAAAGGAACTACCACAATGTCTAACTGAAGTGGATTATGTGTTCAAAAATGACATTTAATTTTATATAATCCAATGGGTATATCTGATTTAAAGTAATTTCACTTACATGTGCTCATAAAGAAAAATTCAAATATTAAGAATTATAAGATATTTTAGTATCTTGTATTCCTTTTGATATTTTAAATCTTTAAGTCATTTAGCTCATTTCAGTATGCAAAAAGTGAAATATTTTTATTAACAAGTCAAAAGTCTTTGTAAAGCAAGTCAGTAACAATAAGGTAAAAAAATTGAGGAAAAACAAAAAGTGTTGGATATACAGTAAAAAAAGATTCGTTTTGACTTTTTTTTTTTTAATGTGATGGACATCCTTTTGACTTTTCTATACATTATGTAGCAGACTTGTGTAGTACTAACATACATCTGTTGAGAACCCACTATGTGTTATCACTGTACTGAGCCAGGGTCATAAAGATACATAAGATTCAGTTCCAACCTTCCTGGAGCTTATCATCTACTGGGGTTGGAACACTATCCCTTGCCCCAATGCAGCTGAGTTCCATAGAACTGGATTTCCTTAGTTCTATGCCTTAGCTCTGCTGCTTGTCCCTCCCTTTCCACCTCTACCGTTATAGGTCAAAAGAGGTGTTGACTTGCTTCACTTCTGCATCATAATGTCTGCCAGATTGACCTCCTGCCCCTCAATTATTTGCATCATTAATTCATCCTTTAATGATGCTAGCTGCTTGTGAATGCATTCATATGACAAAACTTGTTTCTTGTGAAAATGTCATACATATCTTTAAAATGTCCTTGGCAAGTAGAGATACTGAAAATGTGAATAATGGATCACTTATACCAGAATTTCAGGGCATGCTGTCAGGTTAGTTAAAAGGAAGATCCATGGTCCTTATTCCCAACCAACTAATAGAGAATATTTATGGATTAAGCGTTAGGAACTATATTGTAGCACATTTTAAAGATGATTCTTATTCACTCAAAATTCTGAAAACTATCTGCAGATAAAATCCACTGTTTCATTATTCAAACCATCTGTAATCTGACTTCAATCTAATTGTCTCTGGAACACTTTTTTATCCTATCCATTAGTACAGCTTCTATTAGAATGCTTTCCCTTGCTAATCTGCATTTAACAAAGCTAGTTTAAAATCTGTCATTTTTTTTTCCTCTATAAAGACTTTTTGGAGTGAGATGAAATCTTAGAGCAGTTTTGATTTGCATTTCTCTGATTGCTAGAGATGATGAACATTTTTTCATATATTTGGTGATTGATTGTATATCATCTTCTGAGAAGTGTCTGTTCAGGTCCTTGGCTCATTTATTGATGGGGTTATTTAATTTTTTGTGTGTTTAGCTTTTTGAGTTCTTTGTGTACCCTAGAGATTAGTGCTCTATCTGATGTGTGAGGGGTAAAAATTTGCTCCCATTCTGTAGGCTCTCTATTCACTTCACAGATTGTTTCTTTTGCTGAGAAGAATCCTTTCAGTTTGAATCCATCCCATTTATTGATTCTTGATTTTAATTCTTATGCTATAGGAGTCTTATTAAGGAAGTTGGGGCCTAATCTGCCATGATGAAGATTAGGGCTTAATTTTTCTTCTATTAGACTCAGGGTCTCTGGTTTAATTCCACTTTGAGTTGAGTTTTGTGCATAGTGAGAGATAGGGATTTAATTTCATTTATTTTTGCATATGGATTTCCAGTTTTCCCAGTACCATTTGTTAAAGAGGCTATCTTTTCTCTAATGTATGTTTTTGGTACCTTTGTATAATATAAGATAATTGTAATTTTGTTGGTTAGTCTCTGTGTCCTCTATTCTGTACCATTGTTCTACCAGTCTGTTATGGTGCCATGCTGTTTTTGTTACTATTGCTCTATAGTATAGTTTAAGGTCTGGAATAGTGAAGTCACCTGGTTCACTCTTCCTACTAAGGATTGCTTTAGCTATTAAATTCTAGCCCATATTTTTCATAACCTTTACCTTCTGTGCCTTTAAATTTATTTTATGTAAGACAAATCAGAACTTCTTGTATTTCTGGGGAATTTAAATTAGTATCTGTAAACTATCACCACCTAGAATATAAGTGTTCAGAAATCAGAAATTAACCATTTAAAATTATTTTAATTACGTAATTTCCTAATAAATGAATGCCTGCTAATTTATCAACTGATATAGAACTTTGAAAGCTATGAAATATACCTTAAACAGATGGAAAGCAGAAAATGATCTGGGGTCTTAGAGGAACCGTGAGCCTAAAAATTCATAAATTACCTGCTTAGAGAAGGTTGCTTGCTCTACTTGAGGTCCTACATTGGCCAAGATACAGTACAAAAATGGAAGCAGATGGCTGACCCTTGCAAGGCCATTAGCTGGGTGACTTTTCCCCACTTCCACCTACTCACTGTGACATACAAACCTACACAGGTTACGGGTGTGCGAGGGCTGCACAATGAAGTCCCATTATGCTAATTAACTGTTTAATACTTTAAGTGTATTATTGTCTAAATACAGTGTCAAATACCAAAGCTGTGTTAGTAGTCTATGCGAGTCTTCATGACAAGCAAACACACTGACAATCCAGTTAAGAGCATTTGAAAGTTATGGAATCACTCCAAGAACCAACAGAGGTATGAAAGGCCAGTGGAGTCTGGAAATCTCTCTTATACATTATAAAATAACTACACTACTACTAATTATTATTATCATTCATTCACTAATATGTGTCAACCACTGTACCATAAAATTAGATTATCACCAATTCTAACAATGAATCTTCAAATTTTTCCAAATTTTAGGAATGAAGGAAACAAGAACAGAACTTTCCCAGAGCACATTTATTGAGCAGCTGGCAGAGCAAGAATTCAAGCCCAAGCTCTGCTTTTAGTCTCGCCTGTCACTTAGATAGTGTGTAACATTAGCTGACAGACAAGCTCCAGAGGAGACACTTGTGACATCTGTTATAGAGAATTCTGAAGAGTACCATATGGGAACATCAATTTACATATAGCCATTACCAATTTTAGTTGGTTTTGGGATACTTAGCATACAGAAATTAACTTTGAACATTTTTCAGGAGCAATAGTTCTTAGAAGAGTAATTTTTTTGTCTATTAAAACAATCCATTATTATTTCATCTAGTTCCCATTCTAAAAGTCCTAGGGATAATGTCCTGGCTTCATCTTGATTTCTTATTTTTTTATTGGTTGGTTATTCTCCTTTTAGAGTGCATTCTCTCTTTCTTATGACACACTCCCTCATATCACTATAGAATGAATTTTATTCCTTTTTAAAAGTGACTCTTACAAGCTAGGAGAGATTAATTAAATCTATGTGTGATAAGATACCCTTTAGGGCATATGGTATCTTCCTATTGAATTATCTACATTTTATCTATTTTTTATTTTTCCAAGATTTATTGAGGTATGATGACAAATAAAAATTGTAAAATTTGTAAAAATTGTCATTTTTATAATAGGAACACTTAAGGAACTACTCTTAGAAAATTTCCAGAGTAATAATGCATAATTACAATACTTACTTAATAATGTACAGTTCCCACACTGTACTTATGCATGTTAAAACTGAAGGATGATAGTCTTTGACTAATAACTCTCTCTTTTCCCAGTCCTTAGCCCCTAGTAACCAAAATTCTACTGTTACTCTGAATTCATCATTTTTTTTAGATTCTACATATAAATGAGGAATCTCATTTGAGATGCAATATTTACCTATGCCTGATTTATTTCATTAAGCATAAATCTCTTAAGTTTCATCTAAGTTGTTACAAATGATAGGATCTCCTTCTTTTTAAAGACAGAATAATATTTAATTTGAGTGTGTGTGTCCATTAATCTGTTAACAGACATGTAGGCTGTTTTCATATCATTGCTATTATAGAATCAGCAGAAGCTTAGATAGAATAGTCCTATTGCTAAAACTGCTAGATTTGGCTCTTGCAAGGTCATAATCTCAGGTCTTACATAAAATAGTTGGATAGGTCTATAACTAGACTACAAAGTAGTTGCATCATATTTGAAATATATCTTTTTAAATGTCTTATTTTCAATAAGAATTTAAAGTATCATCAAGTACCAAAAAGGAAAAATATTTTGCCAAGTTTATATTTGCATAGCCATGAAACCTTATTTTCTTTTATTCAGTCAAGACTCAAATAATTCTCTACTTCTGGGACTCGGTAACTAAAATCTCTAACATGAGTATTGGATGAGTATCCATACAACAAATGCCTATTCGTTAAAATATCAAATTTTTTAGTATCTATAATGTAAAATACACTCAACTTTGTGCTGTAAAAGAAAAATATGTTAGATATTAATTCTGTTTTCAGAGATTGCTGTCCAGTTGGAGACCTATGTGTGTACATGCACACATACACACACACATACACACACACCGCTATAAATTTGAATATCAAAAACAATCAAAAGTGACAAGTGATATATGCAATAAACTGTACAAGATGTTAAAAAAGTAATTTTTGACATTTTCATTCAAACTTCCCAGTTTAATTTCTCCAAGGTAATAGCTTTTGTCTTGTCCACTAATGGATAAAAATTTAGTAGATATAAATCAATAGGATTGAGAATTGGCATAAGAAAAAGATGCATGGTTAAAGACATGCTCTTTTAAAATTATGTATCATTTGTAATCATTGAAATACAGAAGTGGATTATAAGTTAGAAAAATAGATTCTGACTATTTTCTAAAACTCATGAATTTAAGACTAAGGGATTTGGAGTTCATTTGTTAGGTAAAAGGAAGCAGGAATAAAAATTTCTGAACTGGAATCAACACCAAAATTAAGGATGTTGCTAGTGGTATGATACAAACTAGAAAGATTTCATATTAAATGCAAGAAGACCAGTAAGGTGGGTGTTGCAAGAGTCCAAGCCTAAGGGAAGAACAGGAAAGGAAAGACACAAGATAGATACTTTAGGGGAAGAGTGATTAGAATTTGGTAACTGATTATGGAAGAAAATAAGGAGAGAAACTGGTAAAGATGCTTCAGATATCTCAACTAATGGTCTGGTAGCAGTATTGATGCCAGTAGCAGAATTACAGTTTTCTGAAGTTGCAGGTTTATAACCTGGCTCGACCCTCAGTTTTATCAAGGCATAATTTCCAGAGGAATGTGTATGCAAATGTCATTGATTTCCAAGGGCTTATTAGACACAAGGCATCTGTAGTCTTAGTACTCCTGCAATCCCTAGGACTTTAGCAGGTGGCCTAAATATTTATTGTCTTCAAGGAACTAACTTTGCATATCTATTGCCTCATTTATCTCAGAGTCCTGAGGAAACTCCTGAGTGACCATTTTAGTGGAGAAGCTACATTTCTATGGCAAAATTCAATGATATACATCAGTTCTTTCCCTGGGTCAGAAAACAAAATGGAAACCAAAAACCACATATGCATGCTTGACCATATCACAAAGTGCTCTATGCTTTTATAATGATACAACATATATGGCCTTTCTTGTAAGCAATTTTATCAAACTCAACATCTCTATAAAGTAGGCAGTCTCATTTTCATATGAGATTTTCAATCACTGAATAAGTGGTATATGTGTAAAGCAATCCTGTTTAACTTGTAAAATATAGAACTCTTAAACAACTTATTTGACAATATCTATTACAAATATAAATAGTCATAAATGTGCTAAAATAAAATTATAAATACATATTATACATCATTTTAAGTCAAATCATTTTGTGTAAACTTTATGTTCATAGCACTATTCCAAAAATGCAACCTGTCCTAAAAGGACAATTTTATAATTAGATGAAGAAAGTTTTGAGCCACCAGATAATTAAATTTTCAGAAAACAGATACCATTTTGTTAATGCAAAACAGTGATCACACCTGAGTCTTTATGATTATTTTTACTGAAAACATATTTTTAAAATGATGGTACTAAATTGAGCAAGTAGACAAATAATGAGTTGTTAAATCATACCAGAAACAAACACAAACACAAATTTAATAACAATTACTAAAAGTACTATAGTCAAAGTTGGTAAAATGAGTTAAGTCTGTATCCACAAGTATTATTTGGCAAATATTCTCTAATTAAACTTCGACAGATATCGCTACATGGCCTCCCAAACTAGTTTTCACATTTACACTTAGAAATGTTTAAGCATATGTTTCATGTAGTCAACACTTTTTGTGTGTGGGGAGGTACCAGGGTGTAAACTCAGGGGCACTCGACCACTGAGCCACAACCCCAGCTCTGTTTTATATTTTATTTAGAGACAGGGTCTCACTGAGTTGCTTAATGTCTCGCTTTTGCTGAGGCTGGCTTTGAACTGTAATCCTCTTGCCTCAGCCTCTTGAGCCACTGGGATTAAAGGCATGCACCATTGTGCCTGGCAAAATATGTGGATTTTTGATAAACATTTAAATTTTTGTTGAGGCTGGTTTTGAACTCGAGATCCAACTGCCTCAGCCTCCTGAGCCACTGGGATTACAGGTGTGCACCACCATGCCCAGCATTAATATTTTTTATGTACTTATATTGTTATCACAACATAATAGTTTATTTAATGAGCACATATAAAATGTGTTAGGGATGCAATGTTAAATAACAAAAAACATAAATACAAAAACAAAAAGGACATATACCTTGTCCTTAGGAAGCATGATCATAAAAATAATGTAAACTTGAAAATGTGAAAAATGAGGAATGTAAATTACATAGAACCTCTAAGAGAAGATACCAAGAAGATTTAATCCATACATTAGGTACACCTCTGAAGAAATGATCTGAAAGAAGAGTAAGAGAAAAGTGGAAAAGTGGGCAGTAGGAGTTTTCATACTCAGTTTGTGTTCATCTGCATGCATTTGTGTAATCTGGTAGGTAAAAGTGGTATTGCTTTGTAGTTTCAACTGGTATTCTTATGAAGGATGCTAAGGTTTGTTTTCACATAATCCATGGATAAATCTCTGTGGGCTATGTGTTGTTGTATCCTTTGTCTTTCTCTAATAGAGTTTTGGTTATTTGAGTTATTGATTTGTAAGACATTGTTTGATATTAAGAAAGTATTTCATGTCATGTATGTTAGAATATATATATATTCACTGTGATTTTTCTTCTATGTTAGACTTTTCCTTTTTACATTCAATTTTGAATAATGCTTTGTATATCTTTTCCTTAAACATTTATAACTTCATATCTAGAATCACAGCCATTCCCTGTACAAAAATGCAAAAAAACCCAACAAACTAAAAATGCTGGAGTATAGAGTCAGTCTGGTGTACCTTGATGTGAAGCATAAAGCAAAGAATCAACTTGCTGCAACTTCTGTTACTGGATAATACAGTTCCTTCACTGACTATGGTCGTGTCTTTATTGTGTGCTACATTTCTACATCTTTTCATGCTCACATGTCAATTTTTCTTTATTCTTTTGAATTGACTTTGCTTATTCAATCACTAGAAATATATTAAAATAAATGTATTAATATCTGACACCTCACTTTCTTTACCCTCATATTTTTTTTTAAATAAGGACCTTTCCCATGTTGATTTTTCCATATGGACTTTATAATAAGGGTGTCAAATAAAACAAATTAAATGAAAAGGAAAGTCCATTGGTACTTTTGGACATATCAGATTATATTTATATATAGATAATTGTCGTTTTATAGTATTGACTATTTCTTTCTAAGCCCAAACAAAGGTCTTTCCATTTTTATAACTCTGTGTGGTTATAAATTCTTTCTTTTCATTTCTTTAAAAGTTTATTTCAAGGTTTTTATTTTGTTACCTTTTTGTCAACTTCAGTGTAAACAATTTTCTTCTTTTGTTACAGTTTGCAAATGGCTGTTGTTTATGTATTAGAAAGTAAACAGTTTTTAAAGAGTTTTGAAACAGACTAATAAAAATTATTATTTTTGATACAATTTCAGTATATTTTCTTGTGTTTTCCAACACACAGATAGTGTTCATTTTTTTTGCTCCTTCCCAGGTTTGATTTTCACTTTGAAATTATGAATTATCATCATAACAAACATATACAATGTAAATGAATACTATATATATGTGTGGGTCCATGTATATGTAATCCAACATCAATCAAATATTTAGGGAAACTCTCACAAGAATTTAAAACCTGAACAAGACAAAAATCCATTGGGGATCCTTGTCAGCCTGTTTTTTTTTTTCTTTGTGTGTGTGTGTGTGTGTGTGTGTGTTTAAATATGGTCACAATATCTTTATTTTATTTATTTATTTTTATTTTTATGTGCTGCTGAGTATTGAAACCAGTGCCTCACACATTCAAGGCAAGCGCTCTATCACTGAGCTACAAATGCAGCTTCCTTATGAGATCACATGTCTTTGCCTTCTTTTGTGTGCTGTTTAGAAAGTCTTTCAATTCTGAAGTCATAAAAACAGGGTCCTATATTTTCTCTTGAAAGTCTTAGGTATTATATTTAAGCCTTTATCTTATCTGGAATTGATTTTTATGTATAGTCTGAAGAACGTGTTCTATTTCATTTGTATATATGCACATCTAATTATAACACTGCATTCTCCTGAATTGTCAAACTTAACTAATCTGCAATATGTTACGTTACTCAGACAGGAGGTGAACATACAGTCATGGACTGCTTATGACTGTATCTTTGTCCTATTGTTCTACTTGTCTAGCTGAAGGACACACTGTGTTAGTTACTATAGTTGTATACTAGGTCTTGGTTGCTTGGTAGAGCCAGATTCCCACACCGTTCTCCTCCTCATCTGCTTCTGCCTTCACCTGTACCTTCATCTCTTCCTTCTTGAAGAGTATATGACTTATGTTCATTTATAAATATATTTTGAAAGTACTTTGTTAACTTTCATTTTGAAAAGCCCTCGTACTATGTTTATTGAAAGGTCCAGGGGCTTCTAACTCATTTATAGCAGATGTGAAATCTTCATATTATATCTCTCCATAAATATAGTATATTGTCACTAATATAAACTTAATTTACTTAAATTTAAAATCTTTTTTTAGTTGTCAATGGACCTTTATTTTATTTATTTATATGTGGTGCTGAGAATTGAACCCAGTGCCTCACACATGCTAGGTGAGCACTCTACTACTGAGCCACAATCCCAGCCCAATTTTGTTACTTTTAATAAAGGCATACACTTTCTATCTTTTGTTGAATTTATTTCCAAGTACTCTGTATTATGTACTGTTAAAGCAAATGTTATTCTCCTTACAAAGTGATATTTTGTATTTTTGCTGTTGACTTCTGATTTTGGACATCTATCTTATATCCAATAATTTACTAAACTCACCAATTAATACCATATTTTACCTTTATATTGTATTAAGTTTTTCTGTAGGTAATTAACTCATTTGTGAATTAAAACAGTTCTATTTCTTCCATTCTCAACTGTATACTTGTTTGTGTCCCAGTATATACAGAAGCAGGGACAGTGAGATCACTGCTATTTTTTTATTTATTTATTTTTATTTTGTAAAGTATTCCACCATCAGGACTGATGTTTGCCATTTTTTCTTGTATATATACTTGAGAAATTATGATTTTATTGGATAGTTTTTCTCTATAATGAGGTAGTTCTAGTTCTTACTTTTAATCTGTTAATGTGGGAAATTAAGGTCTTAAATAATACTTGAATTTTATTATCCTGGCAATGATGATTTTATCTCCTTGGATTACCTTTGCTTATTTGTACAATGCTGTTTTATTTTGAAACTGTTTCTTCATTATTCTGAATCATTCTTAGAGAAGAATGAACTGTAATTTTCCTTCCTCATAATTGTTCCTTCCATTTCATATTACCATAATACTAGACTCAAATAATGAGTTTTTTATTCTTAGAAAAATTAGATTAATAATAGCATTATTTTTCTTTGAATATTTTCATGTGTCTGGGCTGGCATTTTCTTTGGAAAGATTTAAAATACAGATTCAATTTCCTTAAATAGTTTTAGAATTTTAGGTCCTTCATGATATTTTCTTATTTCACCTTCACATAATTTTAATTTTTGACAGGAAAATATTCAGTATATTTTCTCAGTAGTATTGATATTTCTGTATTTGTGTGATGCATCCTTCCTATTACTTTTGAACCATTACTTCTTTTTTTGATTAGTCTTTGAGTTTTACTTACATTTTCATAAAAATAATTTGAGTTTCATTATTGATTTAATATTTTTTTTTCTATTTCATTAATTTATAATATTTATTATTTCTACCTACAATTTCTTTGTCATTTTTCTAATTTCCTAATTTAAAAAATTAGGTCATTAATTTCATAGTTAAATTTTTATTTGTATTTAAAGTTTCTCATTTTCTTCCATGCACTGCTTTCTCCCCATGCCTCAAAATTGTCAAATAGAATATTTGTTTTTATTTCATTATGAGAACATTTTTCTTTCATCTATGAGTTTTTCAAAAGTTGATTTTTGAATTTCTAAATGTAATTTTTAGTTTTCTTTTTATTTTTTTAATTTGATTTCATTGTAGTTAGAAAAGTTTATCTGTTGATTAATTTTTTGTAACATGCGTAGACTTGTAAAATATTCTTTGTAAATATGCAGTGTGTTTTATTAGAGTGGGTGTTCCTCATTTCTTGACTATAGGTTCTGTTATCTGCCACAAAAATACTTTTGACTATTCAAATCTTATATTTTTCATATAAATCTTTCTATTAACTTGACTCTCATTTACAGAGAGTGAGTTAACTATCTACTACACCATTATTGTAGTTATATCTATTTCTCCATTTAGTTTTTTAATGTTTGCCTTTATTCTTTAAAGCTATGTCATTAGATTCTGGTTGATTCCAAGGATTATTTCTTTTTCACTCTATGGAGTATAGGAAATCATTTATTTTCAGCTGACTTGAGATAGACATCATCAGGCAAGGAGCTCTGAATCATAGCCCCTATAAACCAAAGTGCAATAAACCCACAGCATCTTTGTCCAGTACCAAGACTCAACCCATTCTGAATGATAAATTCCTGCTCTCTTCCATTTCAATAGATTTCTTCTAACTTTACTATACAAAAATTTCACCTTATGGTTCTTTAGCTTGCCTGTAAATAAAATGATTACTCTCTTTTTAGGGTTTTTTTTTTTTTGAGTGTGCAAAATGGAGATGGGAAATTTCAATATTTTCTCAACTTCTATTTGATCCAAAATTCTAACGTAAAATTTTAAAGTGAAAGTAAATGCCTAATTACTACTTAGATTATAACAAATAAGTTCCTCAAACAGAAGATTTTATTTATATCTGCTGAGAGCACAGGAGGTAATACATTGAACACTAAGTACATTTTTAACTACATTCAATGTGCCAAACACTATTTCAGATGCTGAGAATATGATAGTGTACTAAGGAGACAGAAATTTATTACATACAAATGTATAGCAGTTGAGGTAGGATTTTGAAAAAAAATTATGGAGAAAATTAAAGTGGAAAAAGTGGAATAAACCAAAGTCGTGTGTGTTTATTTCAATTTTAAGATATAAGAAAAGCTTCACTGAAAAATGATACTTGGGAAGAAAACTAAAGAAGAGTAGCGTCAGCCATATGGACTTCAACAACTTCAAGGCAAAAAGAAGAGCAAAAGCAAAGGCCTGTAAGTGAGTATTTGCTTCATGTATTGGAGTTACAGCAAAGAGCAATAAATCTGTAGGATTAGTTAGTAGATAGAAATGACCAGTTATAAGGGATGGAGGTTTGAACAGGTGGAACCAGAGGGTCATTGTGAGGGAAGGGATTTCACCAAGTGAGACAGGAAGCTATTGAAAGGTCTTAAGTAAAAAAGTCAGGCAATTTGATTTGGTTCAGAACAATTTTCCTGACTTTGAGTTGGAAACAGCCTGTGTAGAAGGCAAGAGCTGAAAATATATATATATATACATCACTTTAGAGACTACTGTAATAATCCAATGAGAGGTGATGATAGCTTAGTCCAGCATGGTAAGAGGACAATTAAATGAGAAGTAATCAGATGTGGAGTTATTTATGATGATAGAGTTAACAGTTGATGGGTTGAATGTGGACTGAGGAACACAGAAGGCTGAAATGTAATTCTGTTTTTTGATTGACAGCTAGAATCATGGAGTGTGATTTAATGATTTAATGTGATAAGAAGACCTCAGGGGAAAACACTTTTGGGCAGAGGAGGAGTGATTTTCATATATGTGCACTTAAATAAAATCTTCCCCCACATGGACTTGGATATATTTCAAAATAGAGAATATTATTACTATGAAGCTTTAATTGATAGCTTACTAAAAGTCCCAAGTAATATAAAATATGTTAAACAATTTCAATATGCATATAGCATCCACTTTCTAAACAAGTTTCACTGTCATTCTGTGCATAAGAATATTTTATTTACTAAGACAATTAATATATATATTTTAAAAATCATTCGTTATTTAATATATATTTGTTGAATAACTAATATATACCAAGCACTATCAAATCCATTAGAAATCCCATCATAAGCAAAATCATGGTTTATCACCTCTTGAGCTTATAGCCAAGTGAAGTGTATGTCTGATAGATGAACAAATGTGTACATTGGCCAAGGAAGTGGCGCCACTAAGATGTTTAATTGAGAAATTCATCCACACAGAATATTTCCTTTAGCAAATGGCTGTTGATCTGATACACAAAATGTAAGAAGGAAGAGAAAATTACTCAATGATGGGGAGAAAGAGCATCTCAGGTAGGAGTAGCTACCTGGGTCTATGTCCTGCAGAGAGTGGAAATACAGTACATTAGAAA
Organism: Marmota marmota marmota; assembly: GCF_001458135.2. NCBI lineage: Eukaryota > Metazoa > Chordata > Mammalia > Rodentia > Sciuridae > Marmota > Marmota marmota. Next base: position 82,750,800 of record NW_026000026.1, read on the forward strand.
CACTGTAAGATCTCTAGTGTGCCTGCTGTGCAGAAAGGTCAAGGTATAGAGGATGAAAGGGATCACAAAGCAAAGTACAGCTGAAGAGATAAGGTGAGGACATAATTCAGAGCCAGCCCAGAATTAGTTGAGTAGAGCTCAGTTAGCTAGAACTCATCCACATTTCTGGCACAACACTGTAATTAATATAATGGGATTTGGATCTGGACAAACTTGGCATTCAATGTCCGCTCAGGCACTTACTAGCTGTGTGAACTTTGGCAATCACTATCTCTAAAATAAAGTTAAGATTATTGCCTTCCTTATTTAGGTGGGAGTAGAAGTCTTTGGCCCTAAGGTGCTATAGCACTGCAAAGTTTTGCTCTTCAGAGCAAAAACCTCTAGATCTAACAAGGCCAGAAAGTGGTCACAGGATTATGTTATTAATAAGTACTTTTAAAATTATTATTTCCTTGACAATTTATATATTTTTCAATACCTAAACCTTGGATTGAATTTTTATAAACATTAAATTAGGGCCTAAATTTTAGTAAAACCATGCCCAATAATAAAGAAGTTATTTTACTTTGGTTAGAACTCACAAAGAGAACTGAATTAATTTGTAGACCTAAAGAAATATCATGTGGGATGTATGTGTGTATGTATGTTCTTTCTATCACTGCTCTGTTCCTGTTACCTCCTATATATATGAAATATTATCTAATACACCATTAAATATCATACAAAAGCTTTATTACTTGCAATGAATTGCATCACAGAATAATATTTAAAAACACTTCATACATTTGTAGACAGAGAGAAATATGTATAGACCACCTGTTAGACTAAAATTCTAAGGTTGCATCTTTTGCAACTCAAATACAACTTCCCAGTGAAACACTGACAGAAAGAGTAAGGGTCTGCCCTACCTGTTACATGACAAAGTTCCTCAAAGTGTTGCCTGTACACTGGATCCTATTTGGTGAACACTTTTAAATTACTGCTTTGTCTGCAGATAAGTAGCTGGTGATAGAATGTTAATCAGTTACATCACTAAGCACATAGTTTAGTTTAGCAGGCTTTTAATTTTTTTTCCATTTCAAGTTTTTTTTCAGTGAAGGAATTTAAGTGCAGTATTCTATCATAGCTCCTTGTCTCATCGCAGACCACACTTGGGCAGTAAGATCATTTATTGAATAGTTAAAAAACCCCAAAAATTTAATAGAAAGAACTTTACTACATATAATAAAGTAAATTTTAGATGCCTTAACATCTCAAATGACATGTGTGTAAGAGAGAGAAAGAAAATTTAGATGCCTTAACATCTCAAATGACATGTGTGTAAGAGAGGTGGAAGAAAAAAGAGAGGGAAAAAAGGAAAAATATTTAAAAAGCTATATAAAATGTGTTTTCCTAATATTAGAATGAGGAAATAATTATAATTGTAAAAACCTACAGAAGTAATAAAAGAAAGTATGAAATTTAACTACCAAAAAATATTTGCAGGCCAAAATATTAAAAATCAAGATTAAGTTAATTAGAACTAGGAATATCTTTCCAATATTTTTAATCAAAAGAGAATAAGCTTAACACAAAAAGAACTTCTGAAATATGAATTAATTTACTCAGCTCTGAAGTGACAATAAGAAAGAACACTTAGCTCAAAGTTTTGGGCAATTCGGTTAGATATATGTGTTCAGTTTAGCAAAATGCCCATTAATCACAGACAATGTTGAGTTTTTATAGATAGACTTTGGCAAACCAATATAAAATAGGAGATCTTTCAAACTTTGAAAATATTATATAATTGTGTAGTAAAGAGTTAACTCAGCAAGTTGGGTGGTCCCCAACCTGAACATTCCAAAGAAAGGTTTGGTCCTTGCCTAGCTCCTGGGAGGTAACCTCTAAGCCCTTGGAATATCTTGCCAAGGTATCTTTGACAAGAATATCTTTGTTTAGCTGGGGGTCTTGGACCATGACAGTTTCTGCTAACAATGTGATTTATGGTGAGGTCTAGAGTCAGTTTGACCTCTGGAGGAGTTGGAAACTGAAGTTTTGCCTTTAGGCAGTCTGCCATGCCCACAGGACTGAACTTCAGGAAAAATACTGGATACCAAAGCTCAGGTTAACCTCTTTTGGTTATTACTCTGGCCATGTTTTCACACTCATGGGAGAATAAAGCACCATCTGTCCCCATAGCTTCACTGGGAGAGAACGACTGAGAGTTTGGGCGTGGTGCCTCTTGGACTTGGCTTTATGGGAGTTTTATCCTTGCTGATTTTAATTTGTATCCTTTCATGGTAATAAACTATAATCATGAGAAAAACAGTTTTCTTAGTTTTGTGAGTCCTGTTAGCCTAAGGGTTATCTTGAGGATACTCCTCAGAACAGTAAATTAATCACAATTAATGCATTCTGATCTGAAAGCAAAGTGTCTTATTTTAACAAATTGTTGTTCATAAATAGCATATAGTGAAAATATGTTCAATAAACTATCAAATTTAGAAATAATTTCCCATATTTTTATTCATAAAAATAAATTTTTATACTTTATCATAATAAATTAATGAAGATATTGTTTGTATTTTATGCATAGATATTAATTCATTTCTACCAATTAAAACATTTCCTTGATTAAAACTTTGGTTATAAGACAATTAATAACCCCTAAATTATTGCATAAAAAAGAAAATAATTTTGGAAAAGAATCAAGAAACATTAGTTTAAGGCACTTTGTTCCCTTTTTTTTAAAATTGCAGATTCTATCCTGTTCTTTTGTTTGTAACTGTACATAAGATATTTTTAAGTTCATAGTTTCCTAACTTAAAAAGGAAACTGACATTGTACTAGGTTCCTTTGCAATAGTAAGAGAAGGAATTTTTATTCTTTGATTATTAAAATTCTCCCTCTCAAGAGTCATCTTTTATAGTAATAAAAGTGATTTATTTTAGTGATTCATTGACTTTTCTGCTGTATGTTGAGTTTTTCTGTGAATTTCTGGAAATCAGCTCAAGTCAACAAATATACACTCAAATCAGTTTAGAAATAGTTTGTGATTATGAAGACATTCTTGAATTAAAAAGTTAAAAGAGAACCATTCTACTATTTTAAAATTGTGGGTGAAAGTATATGTAAGAATTTGTTGTTAGTTTTTAGAAAAATATTTTCACTTATATAATTTGACACCAAAAAATAGGTGATCCAAAAAAAAGACAAAATAAGACCTATGACCCTTAATCAATTATACTTCTAAGTAAAAGTGTTCTGCTTGTGTGTGTGTGTGTGTGTGTGTGTGTGTGTGTGAGAGAGAGAGAGAGAGAGAGAGAGAGATCTGTAGATATAATTATTTAATATCTGAGAAGACTCTCCATTTGATGGGCTGTGAATATATGAATATTTTTAAATTTCATTTTTCTTCATTTCTTTTACATAATACCTTATACCTTACACTGGATGATGCTAATGATAATGACACAACTTATACAGATAAATTTCCTCCTGTTTTTATTTTTATAAAGATGACATCATTCTCAACACCTCTCATCTCTCATTGCCTAGCATCAAGAGAACACCAGTCGACTTTGAAGACAAGTATTTCTTGGTGAAAGAAAAGTTTTAGTAACTTTTTATGGGACCATTTGTATATGAAGCTGTTACTGCATAAATGTGTAAATAGTTATTATTCAGAAATTCACATTTATTTATTCAGAATTGTATTTATAATTTATTTGCAGCTTTTAAAACTATTATTTTATTTCTTGCCCCAAACTTTATTCTTAATATTTTTCCTTCGAATAATGCCCATATTTTTCTAAATTGAAAATATCTTTGAAATTTACTGTATTAAGAATGCAGATCCTATTGTTTCTGGGTTGCAATATTAAGTGAGGTTATTGCATTTTTCCTTAAAGGATGATGATTTTTAGGTTATTTATCTTTTTTTTTTTTTTTGAAGTAATTTAACTCCTTGTATTCCGGTTAGTCAACTAAAGACTGAAAGTATACATGGGATGAAAGTAAAGTTATTTTACACTTAAAAAAGCCAGGCATGGTAGTGCTTATCTGTAATCCCAGTGGCTCAGGAAGCTGACATAGGAGGATCTCGAGTTCACAGCCAGTCTCAGAAAAAAATGCGGCACTAAGCAGCTCAGTGAGATCCTGTCTCTAAATGATACAATATAGACAAAATAGGGCTTGGGATGTGAATCAGTGTTCAAGTGCCCCTAAATTCAATCCCTAGCACCAAAAAGAAACAAACAAACAAATAAAAAAAAAAAAAGCAAAACTAATCACTTGAAAATTGTAAGGAGAACAGATTTTAAGTGTCCTCACCAAAAACAGAAATAAGCAAGAAGTATGTGAGGTAATACATATGTTAACTACCTCAATTTACCAATTTCACAATGTATTTATATTTAAAAATAGCATGCTGTATTGAACAAATATATACAATTTTTGACAGTTAAAACATGTAAAAATGAATTTTGGATAATGTCTTATTTCTTAGACTGGGTTATGGATACATTGAAATAATCAAATTTTGGTTGCTCATAGAACTGAGTATCATTTAATCACTCCTTTTTACTTGAATAAGTCATGTTCTATATGAGTTTCTATATGAGTTTTTTCTTTCTTTTTTCTCTCCCTGCCACCCGTACTCCCTGATTTTTTTTAAACAGTACTGGAGATTCGGGATTGAATCCAGAGCCTCACACTTGCAAGGCAAATTCTGTATCACTGAAACTACATCTTAACTCCATGAACTATTTCTTTGAAGTTTTCTTCTATCAATCGAATTCCATTGCCAACTCAATCTTACTCAGTTGCCTACAGAGTCCAGGAATATAATGAAAACAAGGCAAGGTGCATATGTGACACAAGAATGCTGTAGCCTGTGATGAGCTGGGAAACATGGGCCCATGAGAAGTGTACAGACTTCACTCAGCTCCAAGGAATGTTTGTCATTAAGGGACTGTGGGTTGAAAGCTGCCAAGTCTGTAAGTCAAAATTTGAATGTCAAACACCTATATATATATACCTTTTAATGTTAACAATTAGTTCAATTTTTAATCACTAAAGGCCAAACTAAATCGGTCTCTGACCAAAGAAGATTTCATAAAGATTACCTTCCTGATTAGGGCTTCACTACTTCTGAGTCCAGTGAAAATAAGTTTATTGTATTACTGATTAAACTAGAAACTGGGAAAACCTATATTCAAAATCAAGTCTGATTTCCAATCGCAGGTTATTTTTACTGCAATATATTTCTTGAAAATATACACATTATTTTTAGGCCATGTTAATCCCAAAGTAAGCCCATAATCAGGGTATTGTTCCTGATTTTATTGATGATGCATCTAAGGCTCAAGGATAGCAGTAACTTCAAGTGGAAATTCAGAAAAGTATGACCTGAGTTGTGACTTGAGTTCAAATCCCTGCTCCAACAAATTACCGTTTTTATAATTTGGGGAAGGAAATGAGCTTCTTTATACTTCTGTTTTCTTTCCTTTAAAGTGGGTACATTAATGACACTAAATAACAAGATTATTGTGAGAACTCAGAAATGTGGAAGTACTACCTAAGTGTTGCTATTTTTACTCATTATTATTATTAATATTAGTAAAATAAAAACTGACAGCAACACTTGTTTTTGGTACTAATGAACTAATCTATATAAAGAACTCTACCTAAGTATTATTAATGTTAATTACATATGATCATGTGTCTAATTTAATTCTGTTTTAAGTCCATTATCCCTAAATCCTGCCAGTTAATTCTTTTAGTATGTGCCTAGTAGTAAAAAAAAACACTGATACTATTATAGGCTAGGAATACTTGCACTTGTGCCAAAAATATGTAGTTTTGCAGTTTCATCATTATTGCAATACTTACATTACTTGGAAATGTGTAGTGAAATCAATCATGCAGTGTAATGATTTTCTTGAGAATTTTAATAATGTAATAAGATTTTGTTCAGTGTCAAGAAGGTTATAACTCAAAATCCACTCTTTGAATTTATATAGTTTTTCTCCACCTTTCCTTCCATCCCTAAGTCTTAAAATATTATATGAATTCCAAGTAAATATCAAAATATATGCCTCTAATTCAATAACTTATATTATAATCATATATGCTAAAATATATAATTTAGGATGATTTTACTTACTTGTGACCCATTTCATGAGCAATTGTAAATGCAAGATTCAGGCCATTGTCTTCAGCAATGATACACTTTCTCTTTTCACTGCACATTCCATTCAAGTAAGCTATACCTAAAAGAAATCAACATTCATTATCATATGTCTAATTTACATTGAAAACACTCATACTAAGTATTAGTAGAGGGAATAAAAATGATGGTTGTTTCTACTTAAATATATCAATATGAAATTATAAAATCAACCCTTTATAAATACAATTTTAAGAAAATATGTGTAAATCAATCAATAAACCCTAAATATCTTTTCAGTTTCATATTTTAAATGAATTATTTTACCTTTTACCAAATTCTCAAAATATATACTGTAACAATATATCTTATAAATATTACTTTTCCTTGTTATGTAACATAAATGAACAGTAACAATATAGAAAATATAAATAAAAAGTAATTGCTATGGTTTGGTTATGAGGTATCCCGGGAAAACTTCTGTTAATGCAGGAATATTCAGAGGTGCAGTGATTGGATTGTGAGAGCTGTAACTTCATCAGTCTGTACTAGTTTGAATGACTGGGTGGTAACTGCATGGCTGGAGGAGGAGGATCACTGGGTCTCTCCCAGGAAGGGTGCATCTTATGGGCCCCATCCTTCTTTCTCTCTCCCTTTCTATGCTTTCTGTCCCCTACTCCCCAATCATGAGATGACCTGCTTTCTTCCACTGGGCCCTTCTTCCATGATATGCTGCCTCACCTTGGGCCCAGAGCAATGGAGTCTATGGACTGAGATACTGAGATTTCTGAAACTGTGAGCTGAAATAATCTTCTCTTCCTCTAAGTTGTTCTTGTTGAATATTTTGGTCACAGCAATGCTAAAACTGACCAAAACAGTAATGATTATGCTAAGTATTTTTCAATTCTTATAAAGATTTTAATTTCAAAAAATATATAAAAAATAAACTATATATAAGTCAGTCTTAAACTGACATTTACATTTTGAATTAATGAAATTTTGAAATTGTATTTTAATTAATATGTATAAGAAATAGCTTTGCTGTTTGAATAATTAAAAGACTTCCTTTGAAACTATTTTATTTAAAAATATGTTCTCTTGGTTGAATGATGATAATGAAGTATTACTTAAGATAAAAATTTCAGCAAAATGTTAGTCCTTTTGGTTCACTTTATCAGAGAGGAAAGATAAAAAAATTATCTTCTCCTGAAAGGACATTTACATTTTCTTGATGTTTGAAAATACAAAATAAAAATCTGAGATTAAATGTCCTCACAAAATACTAAAAGGAAGTTCACTATAATTAGCATGCTTTTTATTACTGTTTGGTACAAAATTCCCCGCAGGATTCCCACATATTTTGCCACCTTTTTCATCACAATTAAAACTGTCCTATCAACATGTTCATATTTAAAACTCAGTGTGTATTTTTATCATGTCATTTGCTCCACGGATCAGTACATATCAAATGTAGGTGCTTTAATAAGTTTTAAGATTTACATTTCTTCTCTTGCATATTATTATTATTGATATCAGGGATTGAATTCAGGGGCACTTCAACACTGATCCACATCCCCAGCTCTTTTTGTTTTCTTTATTTTGAGACAGGGGCTTGCTAACTTGCTTAGTTCCTTGCAAAGTTGTTGAGGCTGGTTAAAACTTGCCATCCTCCTGCCTCAGCTTCCTGAGCTGCTGGGATTACAGGCATAAGCAACTACACTGGGCTCCTGTATATCTTAAAATATAATTTTACCCCATAAAAATAGTATTACTACTTATTTACAATTCATATATTCTCCATATATTTCTATTCTTACCACATTGACTAGGATTTCCAATATAATATTTAAATATATAGAGAGCACTGACTTTTTTTCCCTTCTGACATTAATCAGAATGATTACAGTTTCACAGTTGCTTATGATACTTGCTGTGGAACTTTCATTAGATATGTTTTAACTTAAGAAAATTTACTTCCTGATGTTCTTGCAGGTCTAGGTGAAAAAGGAGGAAACACCTGACATATCAGTCAAAGGTGTATGGGAGTCACATAGTATTTTCTGGAAAAGAACCAAAAGGTGTAGATAGCCACTGAGAGATAATCCAAGAGAGCTGATTAAGCTCTCTGGGAAGACTTTATGAGTCAGAAAAAAAAAATGTTTCTTAGCTGAGGATAGAAAGCACCTGTCTGGAATAGCACTAGTAGGACTAGTGGCTAAAACAGAAAAGGATATTAATGAAATTCAATATGGGTTGATGTTTTGTAGATCAGGTGTGAAGGAAGAATCAAAAACCATGAGTTGACAGTAAATTTGAGAGTGAAGAAGGGACAGAACATGTCCCTGTAGGAGATAAGTAAAGAGGTATGGCAGAGGATGCCTGATAATTTCGAGAACAAAATACAGTAATAGAATAGAATCATCAATGAAGAAAAAGAGCAAACATATTACAAAAAATTACAGATGATTGTGGCCAGCGAGCAGAATTTAGAGATTTACGTTTCAGAGAAGTTCCTAGGTATCATAGGAGACATGCCTAGGTATCATAATGAGAGGACAAAAAGGTATGGGTAATGATCATCTAGAGTTATGCCAAAGATTGGTGAGTATTGGGTGGACTGAATAAGTGAGCAAGAAATTGATATGCTCAAAATCAACTCAAGAAAGTGGGAAAGGTGGCCAATGTCTATAGAAAATATGGTAAAACATCAAAATCAATCAATTTACAGCTATAAAATTGGTAAGCTGAAGTGCTTCAGCTTTAAAGAGTTCATATGCAAGGGTAGGAGAGAATTTGAAGCACAGAGAAAGACAAATGTGACAAGTACACCACTATTGTTATCTTTCTTGCATCAGTGCTGTAATATACAGGAAGAGAAAGAATCAACAATGACCTCTCTAGGGACCCTAGCTTATAGAAACCTATAACCACCAGTTTATAAGAAACCAAAGACTATGGTAAAAACAAAAAAGGATGGTAAATATTCTTGTGTATAATATCAAGGCATATTTTGTACTAGGTAGAGGGAAGTGAAGAAGGGGAGGGGAATGTGCAGATAGGAAGGATAGTAGAATGAAACAGACATTATTGATATATATA
>NW_026000026.1:82760057-82805239 GCF_001458135.2 Marmota marmota marmota
ATATATATATATATATATATATATATATATATATATATATATATATGAATGACTGCTGACCAATGTGATCTTACAACATGTATACTCAGAAAACTGAGGAATTATGATTGATCAAAGTGCATAAATGCAATCTCCTGTCATGTATAACTAATTAAAACAAATTAAAATTTAAAAAAATAAATGTATACACAATAATATAAAATATTCAAAAAGTGATGATTATGATGATTACATATTTGCATTGATGGATGCCTACAACTATGTATTTAAAAACCTTACTGCCACATATGCATAGGATAACAAATCAACTAAGTATATGTCAATGTGCTAATAGAAATTACATCATATGGGGCTGGGGATGTGGCTCAAGTGGTAGCGCGCTCGCCTGGCATGCGTGCGGCCCGGGTTTGATCCTCAGCACCACATACAAACAAGGATGTTGTGTCTGCCAAAAACTAGAAAATAAATATTAAAAAAAGGTTTTCTCTCTCTCTCTCTCTAAAAAAAATTACATCATATGGTAAGATTATGGAAAGAGTTCTTTTTCTTTTGCCATTTTTTAAATTCATGTAAGTGTTTATAATAAAAATTAAAGATGCACAAACATAATCTTGTCTATGAGATTTGATTAATAAATAGAGGTTCTAGTAATTACAGATCAGGAAATGGTCTAAATACCAAAAGTGACCTTCTCCTGTTATTCTTTTAATTAAGTGTAAAACTTGGAATCCTCAATAAGATTGATAAATTCGAATTTCATTATTCTTATATTTGGTAGATCAAGGAGTTTTTCTTTGCCTTGAAATTTATGGAGAAAATTGTAACCATAACTAATTCAAATGACTTGCATTATCCTGTTTAAAAGCCCATGCTTTTAAAGTCCTTTCAAGAAGCCACATGTTTCTTATTATAATAAGGGATAGGGGTTAGAAGGGGAAAGGATTTAACACAGCTGTTATTAAAGATAGATGTAATACAGACCCATTTCAAAGAGCTCCTAATATAAAGAATTCTTGAAATGTAAAGCAAACAAAAACAATTTTCTAATTTCTCGTCTAAATTGAATCAAGTCATGTACCAGAAGTCAAAAGAATCTCTCATCCCAAAACAAATAATACTATCCCAGGACATGGCATGATACACACCATCAAGATGGTCAGGCTCCTGAAACCCTACAGGATGTATTTTACAATATTGAACCAATGGGGAAATCAGAGTTCAAATCTGATTAAATGTACATAATATATACAGAAATACTCAAGATCTCCAGCCATCAGGGAAATGCAAATCAAAACTCCACACATCTATTCTCATCACAGTCAGAATGACCATTATAAAAAATAATAATAACAAATACTGGAGAGGTTATGGAGGGAAAAGAACTATTACACACCACTGACGTGAATTCAAATTTGTACATCCACTATGCAAAAAAGCATGGAGGATCCTCAATAAATTAAAAATGAACTTCCCTGTGCTCCACCACCACTCCTGGGCACATAACAGAAGAAATAAAATCAGTATACAAGAAAGAAACCTTCATATCCATGCTTATTGTGGCACTATTCACATTAGCCTAGGTATGGAATCAACCTAGGTGTTCATCTACAGACGATTGGATAAAGAAAATATGATATATATATATCATATTTTCTGGATATATATATATATATATATATATATGTGTGTGTGTGTGTGTGTGTGTGTGTGTGTATACACACACTATTATTAGCCATAAAGAAGAATGAAACCCTATCATTTGCATGAAAATGAATTGGATGGGAGACATAATGTTAAGCAAAATAATAAGCCAGACACAGAAAGACAAGTATCACATGTTTTCTCTCATGTGGTAACTAAAAAAAAAATCAATTAAATGATCTGGAAGTGGAAGAGGGACTATTATGGATTGGGAGGGAAAAGGAGGAGTGAGGGAGAGAGAGGGGAAAGGTAGGAGAGGGTAAGAAAAAAGAGGGTGGACATGATCAAAACATAATATATGCATGTATACAAATGCCACAGGAAGGCCATTAACTTATACAGTTAATATGTATTAATAATTACAATAAACAGAAATTAAAAGTAAGTCTTCTGGCTTACTTAAATTTTTTTTAAATCTGTTTTTGTTGTAGGTGGATGGAATGCCTTTATTTTGTTTATTTTTATGTGGTGCTAAGGATGGAACCCAGTGCCTCACACATGCCAGGATAGTGATCTGCCACTGAGCTACAGCCCCAGCCCCTAACTCTTGTTTTTAACTACTAGTGACACTACCTGAGTTCAGAATCCTGGCTCTCTTGGTACAAAATCCTAGTAGGATAAGCGTGGTGATGCTAGCAGCTTTGGAGGCTGAGGCATATGGATCACTAGTTCAAAGCCAGACTCAGAAATTTAGAGAGGCCCTAAGCAACTCAGCAAGACCCTGTCACTAAATAAAATACAAAAAAAAAAAAAATGGCTCGGGGTATGGCTCAGTGGTTAAGTGTCCCTGGATTCAATCCCTAGTACCAAAAAGGAAAAAAAATAAAAAATCCTGGTAGTGTTAAAGGTAAGTTATTTACTCTATTACTCTATCCTTTGAGGTAAATTTTTATTTGCCCATCAATTCTATAATTATTTGCAACTTGATGGAATAATAATAACTGTGATATATAATAAGCAGGCAAGTACAAAAGTGGTAAGCATACCTTTAGGAACGTGAGCCACACAGATGTACTTTTTCAAATGTGATCATTAGGATAAAAAGACGTGATAGTAGAAAAGAGATTATAGAAAATTCAAAGAATAAAAGGTTTTAGAGAGGGAAACACTGGATAAAAGTTAAACAAGGAAAGGCAAAAGAAGGTGAGAGGTGGGAGGGAGCTTCTGAACAAAGGACTGAGCTTGGAGAAGGGAAAGGCGATGATAAGAGTCAATATTTCTCATGGAGTGGTGGCTTAGGTTCTCTAAATGTGCAAGCCATGCAGTCTTTCTCTGCATTAACACTATATCTGTATAGTGAGTGTGCTAAAGGAATTGCATATTCCATGAAACAAAGATTAATAAACTGTGATTCAACTCATGTCTACAATGTAATTTTGAAGAATAAAACTGTACTTCACCCACTTACAAAGAAAATTTTTGGAATGATATAATGGTGGTATCTAGATAATATGACATCTATTTGCATGATTACATTCACTTGAACACATTTTTAAAATAATAATTAGTCTTACCAGTTGGGTAATTATCTACCTGATTAAGTAAAAGACAAGATATGATCTATGAATATAAAAATACAATTATACAAATTGTTTAATAAGTATAGTTGTAAATGTAATTTTAAAATATAGTATTCCAGATTTTCTTAAATACTGAAGTAATCTACAATATTCTTAACAGTGCAGTTTTTATAAATACTGAGAAAAAATTACTTCTTTCAAAAAAAGAGTATAATAAAATATAAACTATATAATACCTTTCTTTGACCAAATGTGGTAAAACATTATATAGACATTAACATGTTGTTTGAGTTTCAATACCATGGTAGACTGAGTCCCCCGTCATTAAGAAGTTTTGAGTGTACAGTGAAATGTGAAGAAAAAATTCCCAAGTACAAGTAGGAATTTTCTAAACCTGGAGAGATAAGATCATAAGTTGAAGTTGCTACAGCCTGGGTATCATTAAGATTCAGGTTTTATTAGAGAGGGGTGTTGTTTCAAATTGTCTGCAGTTACAGATACTGTTGGGTAGGAATTGAGAGCCATGCACAAACCAGAAAGCCTGGAATCAGTGTTGTTCATAACCTTTAAACATCCATTAAAGTAACTTTAAAATCTGCCGATAGAGAAAGCAGCAAAGTAGTTTGGAACAATAACAGCAACAACAACAAACCTTCTGGTTATGATACAATACATTCCATTAAGAAATCAAAACCTCAAACTACCATGAGCATAAAAGTAAAGTATAAAGTATCATGCTAAGTCATGAATATTATGTTAGTTTTTTATCACTATGTGACCAAAATGCCTCAACAACTTAGAGGACAAAAAGTTTATTTTGACTCATGGTTTAAGAGGCCTCAGACTATGGTTGATCAACTTCATTGTTCTGGATCTGATATGAGTTAAAATGTCATTGCAGAAGTGCATAGTGGAGGAAATCTGTTCAGCTCATGGCAGGGGGAGGCAGAGAGAGTACAAAAAAGGCCAGGAACCGGCATAGTCCCCAAGGCCACACCCCCAGTGACCTTCTTCATCTCCCAATGCCCTATCTTGCTGTAATTACTGTACAAGCAGTTCATTCAAATTATTAATTAGCCTTCAGAATCTAGTCATTTCACTTCTGAATTTTGCTGCATTATCTAATACATGAGGGCTGGATTTGTGTGGGGAGGTAGTGGGTGCCCTTCTGGATCCAAACCATAACAAATATAATGTAAAAATTAGCCCTATGCTATGTAAATTCATGTTAGTCCAGTAATGTTAAGTGAAATACGATGGTGATGAGACACTTGATCATTTCAGCAAGTGTGAAATTCCCAAAGGGAAAGACTCCACTGAAGATTAGCTCACAAACAAAATTACAAACCAAATAAAGAAATGGTCCACTGTGAGAGAGGTCATGGATAAAAAATCTAGAGAAATAGGGTATGGAAATAAAGATATCTTAACATAATGATGAAGAGCTTGAAACCCACACTCAGTGAGCCAACACAACCCAAATGCATTATTTTGTAAATTACACAGAAAACTCTTCTTCATAACACTTCATATTAAAATACTGGTACAATTAACTCATTTTTTTTTTTAGAATATAAATATTTACTGGCATGTGATACAAAACTGTTAAAATACTAGTTATAATATACTTGTACACTATATACATTATATGTGTAACACATTATGTATTATATATGTTATAATACATAATGCATAAGTAAATACAAAAATTTATAGGTAAAAATTTAAATTCGTCTGTTACAATATGTGTTGACCTTAAAAAGACCCTCACTGAAGGACTAGTAAAAGAAGTTCTACAGAAAGTAATAGAACATAAAAACAAGGAGTTTATATAAGAAATCCCACATGAAAATCTTAGTAAACATTCATAATAAAATAATCGTGATTGTAATAAAAATGTCTAAGTTTGGAGGTATGTGAGATTTGCACAATGATGGAGCTAATGTAGTCAATGCAATATCATAAAATTAGATAAGAAATGAACAGATTCAAAAAGTTATATTATTATTAGGACTCAGGATAGACATAGCTAATATGAAACTATATTCATTGTAGAAAATGAGTTTTAAAAATCTGTAACTGCTAAGACTTGGGACTATAATGAACTACTAGCAAAGGAATATGAATTTAAAGAAATTTTTAAAAACTCAATCATTGCAATACATGCAAAAATACGGGCTTAATGTAGAGAAATAAATCTGCTAAGATAAAAGCAGAAAATAAAAAAAGATAATCAGTATCAAATTAAGGTAAACAAATGTATTAAACTTGCTTAAAGAAACAATTGTTGCATTGAATTTTTCCCTCACTATCTGCTGTAAAAAACACATGCAAAATAGAAGTATAAAAATATTTAATTGTGAAGTGGAAAAGAAACACCAAATAAAATAACCTCAAAAATTGCTGGTGTCACAATATTTTTTTTTTTGCAAAACATAGTATAAGAAAAATTATTGTGCATAGAAGGAGTCATTACTCAATCACCAGAAGCATTTGACAATATTTAACATGGATATATGTCGTAGTTTAGTCCAAATTACTGATAAAATTAAAATATACCATTCTAAACTAGTATGTTTGGATATTTCAACAATTGATAGACTAAGTAGATGAAAATAAAGATAAAAAGAAACAGAAACCAACTACTCCATATAAAATGTTTTATTTAATTCACACACGCATGCATGCACATACACACACACACACACACACACACTTTATATCTAACAATTGAGGACACATTATCATTTTCAAACTTGCATCAACTCTTTCTAAAGAAGACAGTGCAACTGAACATTTGGTATATACCCAAAGAATAACGTGATAAAGGTAATATTTCCTATCCACACCATAGTAACATTGAGACAGTTACTCTTCCAATTCCTCCCAATAAATGAATAATTTAAAACAGACTTCTAAATAACTTCTTGATCAAAGAAAAGAAACTACAAAAGAAAATATGAATATTCAGAACAAAATGCATCCACTCACTCATCACCTAACAAAGCTAATAGAATATAATGCAGAGTCATTCAGAGCAACTCAATATTCTTGCTGAGAACAAAATTTAAAAAAAAATTGAAAATATTTTTAAAGGCATCTGAGAACTATAGAAAAAAAAGGGACTAGAGGTTTCTAATTTCTGAAAATTGAAGAAACTATCAACCGTGACAAAAATACCTACAGATGGTTTTCCCTGGTGATAGTTGTTGATTTTCAGAAAAACTAGAGGTTGAGAAGCTGATATCATCCAAGAAGAGGACAATCACAGAAGAAATAGGGGCTGGGATGGAGGGAAAAATTTTGTCATCCATCCAAGACTGGAGTCATTAGTGGTCATGCAAGACTTGAGAAAGAAATTTGGAATTTCCCCCCTCAAGACAGTTGCCATTTTCTAAAAGTGCATAGAATTATATTTTATATCATTAAACCTCAAACATCCAAATACCAGAGCAGAATTTCCATGTGGAGTGTGACAGAGAACAGTTCCAAGTTAGATAAAGATCATCCACTCTAATCTAGAAAAGATTAAATTATTTCTATTATATGAAAGTATCATACTTTAACAATTGTACAGATGAAAAGTACTAATTGATTATTCAAAAAATTCTAGCCATGTCAAGGGAAGGTCTATTTGACCGAATAACCGCAGTCACAAAGAAGTAAAAAACAACAACAACAACAAAATAACCACTGTAGTTATCCAGTTATCTGAAAGAATTTTAAAATAACTCAGATTAATATGATAAATAAAACAGAGGGAAAGAAACAAAGTTGAAGAAAAATGTACAAATTAGCAGAGAATTAGAATCTACATTAAGATCCAATCAAACATTCCTGAAGTGAAAAATATGATACTTAAAATTAAGATCTTAATAGATGATTGAACTGCAGATTAGACACAGCAAGAAAGAAGAATAGTTTATTGGATAGCTTAATTAATTTAAAATATCCAAACACAAGCAAAAAGGGAAAAGTGAGAAAACATGCTTCTAAAAGAAACAATGTATATAGGGCTTACAATCACAGGTATAATATCCTTATAATTTTTAAAATATTTTTTAGTTGTAGATGAACATAATACCTTTATTTTATTTACTTATATTTTTATGTGGTACTGAGCATCGAACCCAGTACATCATACATGTGAGGCAAGCACTCTGCCACTGAGCCACAATCCCAGCCCCACATTGTCCTTATAATTTGAATCCTAGAATAACAAGAGTCAAGACATGAAATTTATTTGAAAGTTAGTGGTTAAGCGTATTTAGAGTTGTAAGACATCAACCCAAAGTAAAAGGTGCTCACGAGGCCAAAACTTATAATACAGATAATATCAAAGCTAGCGAGGATACGCACCAACAATAACTTTCATGCATTGGAAATTTAAAATATACAACCATTGGAAGACAGGTTGGCAGTTTCTTAATGAACCAAATGTACTTTTTGTATGATTCAGTAATCACCCTCTTTGAATGTACTCAAAGCAGTTGAATATTTATGTTCACACCAGAATCTTTACATGTGGGTAGATAAGGCCCAGTTGTATAGAGCTTACATAATATGCATGAGGCCCTGGTTCAATCCCCAGCATGGCAAAAAATAATAATAATAATAATAATAATAATAATAATAATAATAAATTGCACATGGAAATTTATAGGAACTTTATGCATAACTGAGAAAACTCTGAAAAGGCGAATAAATTAAAAAAAAAAAACTGGTACATCTAGCCAAAGGAATATCATTTAGTGGTAAAAATGAAATGAGCCATCAAACCATTAAAATTCCTGGAGTAAATTTAAATGTACATTATTAAGTGGCAGAAGCTAATCTAAAAGACTACATATTGCATTATTTCAACTACATGATATTTTGGAAAAGGCAAAACTATGCTAACAATAAAACGATCAGTGGTTTCCAGGGCTCAGCAAAGAGAGAGGGTGGGGGAGGGGAGAGAGACTAAGAAAGACAGAGATGAACAGGTGGGGTTCAGAGAATCTTTAAAATTTTTATGATACTATAGTAGTGGCTACATGTCATCACGCATTTGTCTAAACCCATAGAAAATACAATTCCAAGAGTGAATACTAATGTAAACTGTGGACTTTGGGTAATAATGCATCAATATAAACTCACCAATTATAATAAATATTTCACTCTGATGGAGGATGTTGATATGACGAAAGCATAAAGAATGGGGCCAGAGAGTACAAGGGAAATTTCTGTACCTTCCACTCAACTTTTTGGTGAACTTTACAATATTCAAAAAAACAGTCTATTGAAAATGAAAAGTCAGCAATAAGCAGGAGCAAACAAACATTACATCAAAAAACAAGACCACAGCACAAAACTCCTGAAAATTGAGAAAGGAGAAAACCTTAAAGTACTCAGGGAAAAAAAAAAAAAAGAAAGAAAATAACTTTACTCCAATTACTCCAAAGTGGTAACAAAAAAGTATAGAATAGATTGCAACAAAACAATACAATAAAAGCTGGAAATAATGGAATGACATCTTTTAATTCTGATAGGAAAAACTCTTCCAACCTCTAATTCTATACAGAATTATAGAAACAGAAAAGGATCCATAAGCATGCTTTCATACAAAAGAAAACTGAAGGCCTGCCCTAGAAGAAAAGTGAAAGAAATCTGTTAAAGCAGAGGGGAAAAATCATCTCAAATAAAAATGTAAAAAGAAATAAAGAATATCAGGAGGTATATATGGTTTGATGGCCCCTCCAAAAATCATGTTGAAATTCAATTGCTACCATGATAGTATTGAGAGTTAAAACTTTAAGAGGTTTTTAGGTTATGAGCTTCCACCCTCATGAATGAATTAAATCTGTTATTGTGGGGATGGGTTCAATTTTGCAGGAGTGGCCTCCTGGTAAAAGAATAAATTCAGCCTGATTTCCTGTCTCCTGTGTGTTTTTTTGACTCCTACCATGCATGACTCAGCAAGAGGGTTCTTACTGGATGCTGATTCTATGCTCTTGGACTTCGCTTTCTCCAGAACTATGAGCCAAATAAACTTCTATTGTTTATAAATAACCCAGTCTGTGGAATTTTGTTACATTAACAGAAAGTAGACTAAGACCAATGAATGCTACAAATAAATATTGAATACACAAACCATTAATATTGATGTCTTTCATTATTTGAAATAAAGAAAACAAAAATACAAGCAACACTATGTAGAGGGAATATAAATGGAGTTCAAGTGTCCAAAAGTTCCAGCAATATCAGGAGATTGGTAATAGGACAAATAAAATAATCCATAGAATAATAACAAATAGTAAGGAATATATAACTAACAGTTATATATATAGGCATAAAATGGCAAATGAATATTGAATTTGATTACCACAGGGCCAAGAGAGGAACAAAAAAGGGAATGGGATATAAAATTAAACTGAAAAAAAAATACAATATAACATTTCATAAATAATAAACAAAATTCTATTTTTTATAAATTTTCCATCGAAACTAAGATTATAAAGTTAGATTTTTCAAAACAATCTATGTGATTCTAATAAATACACTTTATATATAAGGACATAGGTTAGAAGTAAAAGAATGGAAAATGTTAAAATAAGTAACTATTAATCTAAATAGAGCAAAACTGACTATAGAAGATAAGATCCTTCAGTGATCAGTTCTCAATAAACAAGCCAAGTTGAACAGTAGCACATGCACAAAAGCACCTCCACAAGATCTAAGGAAATCAGGTGAGAAGGCATAGTGCTTGCTTTGTGTAATGAAACAAAAAGACACAGTGAGGAGGCAGAAGTTGAGTAGCCTGCTTCACTCCTTCCCCATCTCTAAGTCTTCCAGCATGAAGTCAGACATTCTTCTCCCACTTGCAGGAGGCAGAGAGAATTAAATCCAGGCATTTGATCTGAGACACAGTATTAGGCCTGCTGTATTGAATCCCAGTTCTGGGCAAAGCCCCACAATCCTTACCTCAGGCTAATACCTGGAACCCAAGGCATTGGAGCTATGTTAGGTCAGGTGGTGGACTGCAATCTCCACTTATTCTTCAACCTTGAGCAATAGAGCTGGGAGCAAGACACCACCTGCCAGGGGGTCAGGACAGGAAAGCTAGCACAAAGATTTGTCTTGGAGTTCAGTGCCATGGGGAGGCCTAGCACTCAGCAGAAACTAGAGACCCTGTACACAGTCCAGAGGTCACACATGGAGCTCTAGAGCAACCTGCATCCAGTGGAGATCTTTGTGCAAATGTGACAGATTTCATTTTCAATCTGTACTAGTTCTACCATTGGAGTGGGCTCAGGGCCCATTTTCCCTGCTCCCACGACTGTAGAAATGTGAGACTTAGGTATATCCTAGCTTATGATCAGACTTCATGGCCAAAGGCCACCCATCCCTCACCCTCTAGCAGCACAGCTATAACTAGATTGGTGCTAGCAGCTGGGACACCAGGCAGAGACCTATGCCCTAATGGGATGGACCCAAGTTTCAGTCTGCATCATCACCACTACCTGTGGTATGGGCTTTGACATACTCCCCAGACTGTTCAGGTCCATTCAGATGGGAGTCTCAGGTGCAAACCAGTTTAGTTTCAGCCTCAGGAGTCAAGAGACTGCCTTTCACCAACACTACTCCAATTTTAAGCAACAAAGTGTGATAAAAGCCCACAGAGTAGTTAAGAACAAGACTTTGTTGGAAACTTAATGATGTGCTACTGAAATTGAACAGTGGACAGATCCTAACAGAACCCACCCCAAGGCTTGCCAAACAACAAAATAGTTTCTGTGCCAGGGGAAGACATATGACCATAGTCTATCAGGCTTCTAGTCCAGATAGCATCAAATGTGGCTGGTTGCAGTCGTCTTGGACCTGGAGCAATAGACAGCACAGGGTGTGTGGGCCTTGGTCCCACCCCAGAGTTGCATTGGTTTTCATGGTCTGTGGGCTCAAGATATGACATGGCTTTGTGACGTTGGTGACTCTAGGTGTGGCACAGGAGCCTGGGGCAGGTTCAATCACAGAGACCTTGCCTAGAGCAGAATTTCATTGTGAGAGACCACAGGCTAAAAACTTAGAGGAGGCATGGGAGCCTACACTGAACCCAGGGAGAGGCTTGTGGATATAGACTACTTTTTGTAGGAACTCTCCTGCTTCTTCCTGAAAAAGATACCATGTATATGTGAAAAATCTCGGCTTGGATTTCCCTCTTGGGGAAACATCCTTGGATGTTGGTATGTAACAGCACACCAACAGCAAACTCTTAGCAAATCTGAAACTGGCTACCATTCAGTACTGAAATAGTAAAAATGACTAAAGGCTCAGAGAAAACAGGCAGCCTGATTGGAATTTTGGGAAACAGAGGAATAAATAAAGCCAGATAAGGAAAACTGATGATGCCCAGATGATGTCAGACAACAATAAGCTTCAAGAGATATCAGGAAATCATAACCTCAAATGTCACTGAAAAGAAGGTACCAGAAGAGGAACATATAGTAAACAGTGTAGGAGAACTCCCAGATAAAACATTCCAGATATTTGTTTTAAGGGAAATCAGTGAGTTTGAAGAAAACAGAGAAATATTTCAATAATCTAATAGAGAAACAACAAAAAGATGGGAGAAATTTTCAAAACTAACAAAAATTCTTGAGCTAAAATATATATTCAGCAAATTAAGAAGATGATAAAAAAGCATCAAGAGCAGGATAGAGAAAACATGAAAGAATTAGCAAGCTAGAAGACAGCCTATTTGAAAATATAGAGTGGGAGGAGAAAAAAAGAGAATGAAGAGAAATAGAGAAAGCATGTTGGAAGGTTGGGATAATATTAAAAGGGCACATATTTGGATTATTAAGGTTTGAGAAGGATTTGAGAATTCTAAAGCAGTAGAAAGATAATTCAAAGAAATAAGAAGAGAACACTTCCCAAACCTAGAGAAGGATACAAATATTCAGTACAGGAAGGTCAAAAGTCACCAGTCAGATTTAACTCAATGGAGTCTAACCCAGGACATTTTAAAACAAGTTCTCAAAGGTCAAAGATGAAGAGAAGATTCCCAAGGCTGGAAGAAAAAAGAAATAAATAATACACAAAGGTGTTCCAATGTTCCTGACAGCAAACTTCTCAGCAGAAACCTTATGGGCCAGGAAGAAATGGAAGGAGATTTTTCAGTGCTGAAGGAAAGAAATTGTCAAGCAAGAGTACTGTACCCAGCAAAGTTATCCTTTAAAAATGAAAAAGAGATAGACATTCAGACAAAAGTCGAGAGAAAATACCTTCAACAGACCTATTGTGCAAGAAATGGTATAAGAAATTCTTCAAATTGAGAATGATATTATTCACTATAAAGAAAACTTGAAAAGGCATAAAATTTCCTGGTAAGAAAGTAATGATGCAAATATTCAAAATGCTATCCTATTGTAAGAATTCTGTACAAAACATTCATATCTTTACTATGAAGACTAAAAACCAAACAATTAAAAATAATAGTACTTATATTAATGTATTAAAAGATGTAATATAGAAAGGTGTAAAATGAAATATAAAAAATTCAAAATGTGGGCTGGGGTTGTGGCTCATGTGTAGAGCACTTGCCTCGTATGTGTGAGGCGCTGGGTTAAATCCCTAGCACCACATTAAAAAAATCAAGTAAACAAAATAAAGGCACTGTGTTCATCTACAACTAAAAATTTTTTAAAAAATTCAAAATATGAGGAGAAATAGAGTACAAGTGTAAAGTTTTGTTACTAGTATATTTTCTCTTGTTTTTTGTTTCTGTTCTTATTTTTATGACCATCATAAGTAACTATAATTTCAAGATAGTTCCTTATAAGTAAAAGACATAATTTATATGCCTAAATAGTAACTAGGAAGAAAAATCTATAATAGATAAATAAAAAATAATAAGTAAGGTATCAAAACACACTACTAAGCTAGGCATGATGGCACATGCCTGTAATCCCAAAGGCTTGGGAGGCTGAGGCAGGAGGACCACTAGTTCAAAGCCAGCCTCAGTAACTTAGCAAGGGTCTAAGCAACACATTGAGACCCTATCTCTAAATAAAATGCATAAAATGGTTGGGGATGTGGCTCAGTCTTTAAGCACCACTGAATTCAATACCCGGGACCAAAACACAAATCCAAAAAAAAAACCCAAAAAACAGAATGCATGCCCCCCCAACAGGCAACCCACACTAGAAGCCCCAGGCCCAGGCAGGCCCAGCCTTGGCCCAAGCTGACCTACCAACCTGAGGCCAGTGCCGGAAGCCCCTGCCCACCAACCTGCACATAGGAGCTAGATCCCAGGCGCAGGACCCATCACCATGTGGAGCAGAGGACAACACTGAAGCTCCCCAAAGTGAGCCTTCCTCCATCTTCAGACACTGCAGCCATTACCATAGCCCTCCCCACATAGTATCCTCTACCTCTGGACAACTAATAGGGTGTGGAGGCAGCTGCCCCATGTAGCACAGTAAGCCATCTCCAAACAGGCCACCCAAAGGCATCCTACAGCCCACCTTTTCAGCCCTATCTCTGAAAGTGGTTGTTTCCATCTTGGGACACCTCCACCACCATTTTGTGTTATGCCTACCTCCACAGACACCACCATCTTCAGTTGTGACAGCTTCCATCTTGGGACACCAGCAGAGGACTGGAAGTCCAGACCAAGGTACTTACAGGTTTGACACTACTGCTGCCACAAACTAGGGACCTGGACACTTCCATTTAGGGACAGTAGGCAGAACCCAGAAGACCATCACCAAAGTTCCTGAAGGCCTGCTAACATCAGAGATATCCATGCTACATGTGCTAATAGTCACCATTTGTTGCAGAGGCAGGAAAGAACCTTACATGGGATAGCCTCTTTCTCTCTTTTGTTCTGTTAACAACCAACATCTTTTGATTCATGTTTCACTCTATATGATCTAATAACTCTATATTCTCACCTCCTACCTCATACATACCTCCTACCTCATACATATCACACCATATACCTCCACCCCACTTTGTCCATCTGTATAAACTGTAGACCCTTTGCAAACCTACTGTTTATATTGCAGATAATAATTAACACATCATTTATGTTCGTTTTGGCAAAACTGTAATT
This sequence comes from Marmota marmota marmota, assembly GCF_001458135.2. Taxonomy (NCBI): domain Eukaryota; kingdom Metazoa; phylum Chordata; class Mammalia; order Rodentia; family Sciuridae; genus Marmota; species Marmota marmota. Next base: position 82,774,374 of record NW_026000026.1, read on the forward strand.
GTCTAAACATGAACTAGTTGGTTTAAAGCTGTATATCATTTGCATTGGGATCTGTTAATATTGATCTCCCCCTTAATAGCGAGACACCAGAAACCTGCAGGGACACTTTAAGGTTATAGGGTAGAAACTGTAATATTTAGGATATGCACTGCTAAAGGGGAAGAATCATGAGAAGCATGAAAAGACAAGGGAAGAAAGTGCCCCAAACAAACAAAGATGATACAATAATTGAATCCTTGACAGCACAGTAGATAAAATGTCAGAGTGGAAGTTTAGAATATACATAATTAAAATAATCTGCAAATCAAATAATGACATTAAAGAGCAAATACAGGCAACAATTGATCACTCCACAAACAAATGAGAACAAATACATAGTGAATATGGTAAGAAACCATGAACAGAACTTCAAAGAATTATGGGATAATATTAAAAGACCAAATCTAAGATTTATCAGAGCAGAGGAAGGCACAGAGATATAAACCAAAGGAATGCACAGTCTCTTCAATAAAATAAAATATCAGAAAACTAACCAAACATGAAGAACAAATTGGAAAATCAAAGATAAGAAGCTTAGAGGACACCAAATGTACAAAATTGAAACAGATCTATATCAAAGAAAATTATAACAAAAATGCCTGGCATACAGAATAATGATAAAATTATAAAAATCACAAGAGAAAAGTTTCAGATTACATCTAGGTGGAAACCAATTTGAATCTCAGTAGTTTTCTCAACCCAGACCCTCAAAGCTAGGAGATCCAGGAACAAAATATAGCAAACTCTAAAAGAAAATGAATGCCAACCAAGAATCTTATATCCAGCAAAATTAAGCTTCAGATTTGATGATGAAAGAGAAAAACCTTCCATGATAAACAAAAATTAAAAGAAAAAACAATGAGAAAGCCTTCACTACACAATATCTGTGGCAAAATATTCCATGAGGAGAAAACAAAAATCAACAATAAAAATCAGCAAAGGGAGGAACTACACTAAAGGAAAAAAAAAAAAACAATGAAAGAAGAAATCAAGTGAAGTAAAAAACCAAAAACAGACCAAAATGACTAGGAATATAAACCATATTTAATAATAACCCTGAATGTTAATGGCCTAAACTCTTCAATTAAAAGACATAGACTAGCTGATTGGATTAAAGACCCAACAATATGCTGCCTTCAAGAGCTTCATCTTATTGAAAAAGACATCCTCAGACTGAAAGTGAAAGGATGTGAAAAAACATACCATTCAAATGCACTGCATAAAAAAGCAGGGGATTCCATCCTCATATTAGAGAAAGTGGACTTCAAACCAAATTCATTCAGAAGGAATAAAGAAGGACGTTTCATACTGCTTAAAGTAATCATACATCAACAAAACATAACAATGGCAAATATGTATGCCCCAAACAATGCATCATCTATGTATATTAAACAGACTCTTCTAAATTTCGAGAATCAAATAGATCACAACACAATAATACTGGATGACTTTAACATACCTCTCTCAAAACTAGATAGATATTCCAAACAAAAACTAAACAAAGAAACTGTAGACCTCAATAATACAATCAATAATTTAGACTTAACAACATATATAGAATACACTATGCATCAATGAGCAAATACAATTTTTCTCAGAAGCACATGGATCCTTCTCTAAAACAGATCATATGTATGTCACAAAGCAAGTCTTGGCAAATACAAAACATAGAGATACTACCCCTCATTGTATCAGATCATAATGGAATGAAATTAGAAATCAATGATAAAATAAAAAATAGAAGCAACTCCAACACCTAGAGACTAAATAACACACTACTGAATGATGCATGGATAACAGAAGACATCAGAAAGAAGATAAAAAAATTATTAGAGGTAAATAAGAACTCCAATACAAAATATCAAAATATCAGGGACACTGTGAAGGCAGTGTGAAGAGGTAAGTTCATAGCATTAAGCTCTTTTTAAAAAAAATAAAATTGTCGACAAATAAATGACCTTACATTGCATCTTAAAGCCCTAGAAAAAGAAGATCAACACCAAAAGCAGTAGGAGAGAGGAAATAATTAAAATTAGTGCTGGAATCAATTGAATTGAAAGAAAAGAAACAAACTGACAAAACAAAAAGCTGTTTCTTTGAAAAAATTAACAAAGTTGATAAGCCCTGAGCCACTCTAACAAAAAGATGGAGAGGAAAACCCCAAATTATTAAAATTTGTGATGAAAAAGGAAACATCACAATAGACACTACATTGGGCTGGGGATGTGGCTCAAGCGGTAGCGCACTCACCTGGCACAATAGACACTACAGAAATACAGAAGATTATTAGAAAGTATTTTGAAAATTTATACTCCAGTAAAATAGAAAATCCCAAAGAAACCAAGAAATTTCTAGAGGCATATGATCTGCCCAAACTAAATCAGGAGGATTTTATTTATTTATTTTCAGAAAGAAAATTGAAGACAACATCAAAAGCCTACCAACCAAGAAAAGCCCAGGACCAGATGATTTCTCAGCTAAGTTCTATAAGAACTTCAGAAAAGAATTAATACCAATACTCCTCAAATTATTTCATAAGATATAAAAGGAGGAAACCCTTCTAAACTCATTCTATGAGGCTAGTATCATTCTGAAACCAAAACCAGACAGAGACACATCAAGGAAAGAAAATTTCAGGCCAATAATCCTGATGAACTTAGAGACAAAAATTTTCAATCAAACTGTGGCAAATTGCATACAAAAATATTGAAAAGATAGTGCACCATGATCAAGTGGGGTAGATCCCATGGATGCAAGGTTGGTTCAACATATGGAAGTAAATAAAAATAATTTACCACATCAATAAATTCAAAAAATAAAAATTCTATGATTATATCAATAGATATAGAGAACGCATTTGAAAAAATACAGCACCCTTTCATGTTCAAAACACTAGAAAAACTAGGGATAGTAGGAACATACCTCAACATTGTAAAAGCTATCTATATATTGAAGCCAAGGCAAATATCATTCTAAATGGAGAAAAATTGGAAGCCTCTAAAAACTGAAACAAGACAGGGATGCCCTCTTTCACTACAGCTATAATCCTTGGAACTCTAGCCAGAGCAATTAAATGGATGAAAGAAATCAAAGGGATATGAATAGGAAAAGAAGAACCCAAACTACCAATATTTGCTGATGACATGATTCTATACTTAGAGGCTCCAAAAAATTCTACCAGAAAGCTTCTAGATTCAATAAAAGAATTCAGCAAAGTAGCAGGACATAAAGTCAATACCCATAAATCAAATACATTTCTATACATCACTGCTGAATCCTCTAAGAGAGAAATTGGAAGGCCACCACATTTTCAATATCCTCAGAAAAAAATACTAGGAACTAATTTAACAAAAGAGGTAAAAGACCTCTATAAGGAAAACTACAGAACAGCAAAGAAAGAAATTGAAGAATATCTTAGAAAATGGAAAGTTCTCCCATGCTCTTGGATAGGCTGAATTAGTGTTCTCAAAATGGCCATACTACTCAAAGTGCTATACAGATTCAATGTGAGATCAAGTAAAATCCCAGTGTCATATCTCATAGAAATAAAAAATGCAATCATGAAATTCATTTGGAATACTAAGAGACCCAGATAGCCAAAGAAATCCTTAGAGAGAAGAGTGAACCAGGAGGCATCACAATACTAGACCTTAAATTATACTACAGAGTCATAGTAACAGAAATGGCATGGTATTGGCACCAAAATAGACATATAGACCAATGGTACAGAATAGAAGACACAGAGAAAACCTACATAAATATAGTGATCTCATACTAGACAAATGTGTCGAAAACACACATTGGAGAAAAGAAAGCCTCTTCAACAAATGGTGCTGGGAAAATTGGAAATCAATATGCAGCAAAATGAAATTGAACACCTCTCTGTCACCATGTACAAAATTCAAAACATAGTGGATCAAGGACCTAGGAATTAGACCAGAGATCCTGCGTGTAATAGAAGAAAAAGTAGGCCCAAATCTCCATCATGTAGGATTAAGCCCTGACTTCCTTAACAAGACTCTTAAAGAGGAAGAAATAAAATTAAGAATCAATAAATGGGATGGATTCCAACTAAAAAGCTTCTTCTCAGCAAAAGAAACAATCAATGAGGTAAAGAGAGAGCTTATAGTATGGGAGTAAATTTTTACCACATGCACATCAGATAGAGCACTAATCTGTAGGATATATAAAGAACTAAAAATCTTAGCACCAAAAACACAAATAACCCAATCAATAAATGGGCTACGGAGCTAAATAGACACTTCTCAGAAGAAGATATATAATCAATCAGCAAATACATGAAAAATGTTCAACATCTCTAGTAATTATAGAGAAATGCAAATCAAAACGACTTTAAGATTTCATTTCACTCCAGTCCGAATGGCAGCTATTAAGAATACAAACAACAATCAGTGTTGGCAATGATGTGGGAAAAAAGGCACACTCATACATTGCTGGTGGGACTGCAAATTGGTTCAATCAATCTGGAAAATAGTATGGAGATTCCTTTAAAAACTTAGAATGGGGGCTGGGGATTTGGCTCAAGCGGTAGCGCGCTTGCCTGGCATGCGTGCGGCCCGGGTTCCATCCTCAGCACCACATACAAACAAAGATGTTGTGTCTGACGAAAACTAAAAAAATAAATAAATATTAAAATTCTCTCTCTCTCTCTCTCTCTCTCTCTCTCTCCCTCTCTCTTTCTCTTTAAAAAAAAAAAAAAAAAACTTAGAATGGAACCACCTTTGACCCAGCTATCTTACTCATTGGTCCATTCCCAAATGACTTGAAAACAGCTTACTATAGTGATGGAGCCACTTCAATGTTTATAGCAGCACAATTCACAATAGTCATACTGTGGAACCAACATAGATGTCCTTCTATACATTAATGGATAAAGAAACTGTGGTATATATACACAATAGAATATTACTCTGCAATAAAGGAGAATAAAATTATGACATTTGCAGGTAAATGGATGGAACTGGAGAATACCATGCTAAGCGAAGTAAGCCAATCCCAGAAAACCAAAGGCTAAATGTTTTCTCTGATAAGTGGATGCTAATCTATAATGAGGTGGGCATGGTTGAAGAGAGGAACTTTGGATTGGGCAAAGGAGAGAGAGGGAAGGAGAGGGAGCATGGGTATAGGAAAGATGATGGAATGAGATGGACATCATTACCGTACATGTATGATTGCACAAATTGTGTCACTCTATTCATGTACAACCAGAGTAGTGAAAAATTGTGCTATATTTGTGTACAATGAATCAAAGAGCATTCTGCTGTCATGTATAATTGTTAGAACAAATAAATAAAACAAATTTTAAAAAAGCACAGTACTAGAGTAGGTCATTTAACCACAAAGAAAGACTGTAACACAGGGAGAAAGAAAGGAAGCAACTGCAAAAATCATAGGAAAAAAAGTTACAAAATGGCTATAGTAAGACCTTAACACTAATTACCTTGAGTGTAAATGTATTAAATTTTACAATTAAAAGACGTAGAATGACTAAATTAATACAGTAAAACTCACTTCACTTTTAAGGAACCAAAAGACACAAAATGAAGCAATGAAATAAGATATCTGGGGATATGTTCATTAGCTTACTTCTTTATGCTCACAGACATGGTGGAGAAAATATTGTTAAAGTCTCTTGTCTTACTGCTGTCATGTGTAACTCAGTGTCTCCTAAAGAGCCTGAAAAGATTTCCATTAAAGGGCTGAGCTTTGAAACAACTGATGAGAATCTGAGAAGCCACTCTGAGCAATTGGGAAAACTCACAGACTGTCTGATAATGAGAGATCTAAACACCAAACACCCCAGGGGCTTTGGGTTTATCATTTATGCCACTGTGGAAGTAGTGGATGCAGGCACAATTGAAGACCACCTAAGGTGGATGGAAGACTTGTAGAGCCAAAAGAGCTGTCTCAAGAGAAGATTCTCAAAGACCAGGGGTCCACTCAACTGTGAAAAAGATCTTTGTTGGAGGCATTAAAGACGACACTGAGAACACCACCTATGAGATTATTTTGAAGAGTATGGGAAAATTGAAGTTACTAAAATCATGACTGATCAAAGTAATGGAAAGAAGAGAGGCTTTTCTTTTATAACTTTTGACTACCATGACTCTGTGTATAAGATTGTCATTCAGAAATATCATACTAAGAATGGCCCAAACTGTGAAGTAAAGAAAGCCCGTCAAGGGAAGAGACAGCTAGAGCTTTATATTGCCTAAGAGTTTGAAGAGGTTATGAAACCATTGGTGGAGATGATGGAGGTAGTTTTTTTCTAATTTTTTTTTTTTGAAATGACAATTTTTATAGTAGAGGAAACATCAGTGGTCATGGTGGCTTTGGTGGCAGTCATGGTGGTGGTGGATATAGTGGCAGCAGGGATGGTTACAATGGAGGTGGTAGAAGCTACAATTACAACAATCAGTCATCAGATTTTGGAGCCATGAAGGGTGGAAATTTTGGAAGCAGAAGCTCGGGACCTTATGGTGATAGAGTCCAATACTTTGCCAAACCAAGAAACTAAGGTGGCTATGGCAGTTCCAGCAGCAGCAGTAGCTATGGAAGTGGCAGGAGGTTTTAATACTGCCAGGAAACAAAGCTTAGTAGGAGAGGAGATCTGGAGAAGTTATAGGGAAGCTGCAATTTACAACAGATTTGTGAACTCAGTCAAATACAGTGGTGTCTGGTCCTAGCTGCTACAAAGAAGACATGGTTTAGACAATACTGATGTGTATGAGCAAAAAAGCTTGAGGACTGTATTTGGGACTAATTGTATACCTGGTTATTTTAGTTTCTGTTCTATGGAAAATGTAAAGCATCCCAACAAAGAGTTTTAATGTAGACTAATTTTTTGCATCCACGTTGTTGTTTGATAAATGAAATAGTTTGATCATGATGCTGAATAAATGTACCTTTAAAAAAACAAGAAAATAAATAAGATATCCATAAAACCAAATTCCAAAAAAAACAAAGGAAGACTAGCCATACTTATATCAGAAATCACTTTTAATAAAAAGCAGTAGAAGGAGACAAGGAAAGTCACTGTATAGTGATTCAGAGGTCAATTCAACAATGGGGAATAATTTTAAATATATATGCACCCAATATCATACCATCTGAATATATAAAGTAAATAGCTATATATTGGGGGGGAGGGAGGGAGGGAGAATTTCAATGTGATAATAGTTGGGGACTTTAATACTTCACTTTCAGATGGAAAGGTTATCAAGACAAAAATCAACAAAGAAATAGCAGAGTTAAATTTCACCCTAAGCCAAAAGACCTAAAAGATGTCCACGGAATATTCCATTTAACACCTACAGAATACACATGTTTCTCATCAATATATGGGACATTCTCCAGAATAGATTATATAATAGACCACAAAAGAAGCCTCAGAAAGTTTTTAAAATCTGAAGTCATATTGAGTATTATCTATTCTAACCACAAAACAAGTAGTAATCCATAACAAGAAAAAGTTTGGAAGCTATACAGATATATGGGAATTAAACAACTTGCTTTTAAAAGGCAAAGGATCAAGGAAAAAGTCCAGATAGAAATTTAAAAATATCTTGAAGCTAATGACCTTACTGAAACCTGAAAAAACGGTTCTAAGAGGGAAGTTTATAACAATCAATGTTGACATCAAATTAGTAATCTCAAATAAGTAAACTATCCTGCATCCCAAGTAAGTAGATAAATAAAAACAAACTAAATTCCCCCAAATGGAAACTAAAATATCAAATCAAAAGATCAATGAAATGAAGAGGTAGTTCTTAAAATAAAAAGAAAAGAAGAAATAGGCAATACTTTAGAGGAACAAAAGGAGAGAATATTCAAGTAAAATCAGATGAAAAGGAAAATTACAACTGACACCACAGAAATACAAAAGATTATTAGAGGGAGGAAGAGCAGGAAGAAAAGATTAACATTAAACAGATACATGAGGTGGGAGGGAAAGGGAGAGAAAAGGGAAATTGCATGGTAATGGAGGGAGACCCTCATTGTTATACAAAATTACATATAAGAGGTTGTGAGGGGAATGGGAAAATAAACAAGGAGAGATATGAATTACAGTGGATGGGGTAGAGAGAGAAGATGGGAGGGGAGGGAGGGGGGATGGTAGAGGATAGGAAAGGTAGCAGAATACAACAGTTACTAATAGGGCATTATGTAAAAATGTGGATGTGTAACTGATGTGATTCTGCAATCTGTATTTGGGGTAAAATTGGGAGTTCATAACCAACTTGAATCTAATGTATGAAATATGATATGTCAAGAGCTTTATAATGTTTTGAACAACCAATAAAAAAAAAATTAAAAAAAAAAAAAAAAGATTATTAGAGATTATTATGATCGGCTATATACTAACAAAATTAATAACCTAGAAGAAATGCACAATCTCTACACATATGCACCTTATAGGACTGGTCATGAAGAAATAGAAAATGGAAACAGATTGATATCAAGTAATCAGATTAAATCAGTAATAAAAGTCTCCCATAAAATGAAAGCCAAGGACAAGATGGCTTTACTGCTGAAACCTATCAAACATTTAAAGAAGAATTAATACCACTCTCCTTAAGTGATTTCAGAAGAGAAAGGAATTCTTTCAAAAACATTCTACATGGCCAGTATTACCTGATACTGCAATCAGAGAGGTATACAATAAAAGAGAACTAAAGGTCAATATCCTTGATAAACATACATGAAAAAATTCTCAGCAAAATACTAACTAAATCCAACAGTACGCTAAAGAGAATGCTTACCATGATCCAGAGATGACATTCAACCAAGAGATGCAAGGATGGTTCATTATATGCAAATCAATAAACATAACTTGCCACATTAACAGAATGAATGACCAAAGTCATGTGGTCACTTCAATAGAAAAAGAAAAGGCATTTGATAAAATGCAAAATACTTAACATGATAAAAATATTAAACAAATGAGGTATAGAAGAAAATGAATTCAACGTAACAAAGACAACAGTTAATATTATATTGAAAGAAAAAAAGCTAAAATCTTTTTCTCTTAAGATCTGGAACAAGACAAGGGTGCCCACTTTTGCTACTTTTGTTCTACATAGTACCAAAAGTCCTAGCCAGAATAAGAGAAAGAAATAAATGACATTCAAGTTGAAAATTATCACTGTTTTCAGATTACATGATTTTATATATAGAAACCCAACAAAACTCTACTGTAAAACAATTAGAATAAATAAATTTAACAAGTTGCAGGATACAAAAACAACATAAAAAAATCAGTAGCATCCCTATGTGTGTTATGGTTTAGATATGAGGTGTCCCTCAAAAGCTCATGTGTGAGACACTGCAAGATAGTTTAGAGGTGAAATGATTGGGTAATGAGAGTCTTAACCTAATCAGTATGTTAATCCATTTGAATAGATTTACTGGATGGTGACTATAGGCAACTAGAGAAGTGGGTCATGGGGGTATGACTTTAGGGTATATTTTTGTCCCTACGGAGGAACACTCTCTTTCTCCCCCTGCTTCCTGGTGGCCATGTTCTGAGATGCTTTCCTCTTGCATGATGATGTTTTGCATCACCTTGGGCCTACAGCAATGGAGTTGTCCATCTAGAGACTGAGAACTTTGAAACCATGAGCTCCATGTAAACTTTTTTTTTCCTCTAAAATTGTTCTTATCAGGTCTTTTGATTATGGTAGTAAAAAATCTGACTAAACAATGTACAAATAGCAAATTTTCTGCAATACAAAGTTATTCTATTTAAAATAGCTACAAATAAATGCCTATGAATAAATTTAGCAAAAGAGGTGAAAGATCTGTTCAATGGAAACTGTCACATATTGAGGAAAGAAATTGAAGAGGACATAAATGGAAAGGCATTTTATATTCATGAATTGGAAGAATCAATATTGTTAAAATACCCATACTACCAAAGGTGATTTACAGATTCATGCAATCTCTATCAAAATATTAATGACATTTTTCACAGATGTAGAAAAAAAATCCTAAAAATTTTCAAGGAACCAACAAAAGACCTGAGTAGCCAAAGCAATCTTGAGCAAAAAGAAATCAACAGAAGACATTATGCTATCTGACTTCAAGATACACTACAAAGCTGTAGCTAATAAAACAGCATGCTATTGGCATAAAAGCAAACATGCAAACTGAAGAACAAAATGGGAAGTCTAGAAGTAAACGCATGCATGCATCTACAGCCAACAGACTTTCAACAATGTATGCTAAGAACTCACATTAAAGGACAGACTTTTCAGTAAACAATGCAAAGGAAACTGGATATCCACATGCAGTGGAATCAAAGTAGACCCTTATCTGTCACCAATTACAAAAATTAACTCAATATAGATTACAGTCTTAAATTTAAAAGCTGAAATCATTAAACTATTTGAAGAACATATAATAAAAATATCTCAGGTCATTGAATGGGCAAGAATTTTGGAGGGGCAAGACCCCAACAGCACAGGAAATGAAGGCAAATATAAACAAATGGGATTATATCAAACTAAAGAACTTCTGCATAGCAGAAGGGAATAACCAACATAGTGAAGAGACAACATACAGAATGGAAGAAAATATTTGCAAATTATACATTTAACAAGGAATTATATATGCAGAATATAGAACAAACTCCCCAAAACTTAGTAGCAAAACAAAACAAATGAACAAAACTCTATTAAAAATTGGCAATAGACCTAAATAGACAATTCTTAAAAGAAGTCATATAAATGGCCTAATGGATTATGGATGCATGTGTTTTTTCTTTATTATGGTGATAAAAAATTCTGAAACATACTAACACATTTCTCTTTGGTATTTTCATGTAGGTGATGCCTTTTGAGTCATCCAAAGCCTTCTCTCCAGTAGCAGGTCAAGGAGGGACAAGGATGGATGTACTCTTTCGGAACTCCAAAAGATGGTGGATTGGGCAAGCCAGTGACAATATAGGATGGCTCCAAAGGAAAATTAGTGAAATATCACGTGACTGGACAGACAAAAGGACTGAGTTATCCTTTCTGAGACTACTTAGCTTTGATTACCATGGAAGAAACATAGGAGGGCAGGTTAACCCAGAGGATACATGGATGAAACGACTGAAGTTCAGCAGTGTCAGCAGCAGCAAATGTGAGCAGGGAGGTTGAGTGGCAGGGCAGTGGCAAATAAAATGTGTATAGAGGAGTTGAAGAGGAAGGTCATGGACCCTGACAAGCTAAAGCTCTCAACACCATCTGCGTTCTTGGCAGCCAAGTCCAGCAGTGTGCTTTGTCACCCTGCAGCAAAGTTATTCATCTGCATAGCCCACAACCAAAGTTCTCAGAGGGTAGTGAAAGAACCTGATTGTTGATCTACTTGGAAAGTATAAAATGAGAGGTTATGGGGACTATATGGAAAAAATGAGCATTTAGCTAAGGAAAAAAAGAGATACAAGAATAAAGCCATTTGAACTACAAAAAATAACATTAATGGACAGGTTTAAGTTTCCATTTTCTTGAAATAAAGTGAAGTAGGGACTTATGAGAGAAAGATTTAATACAATATAGAAAGCTAAATACTGCATTGTCTTTGCCTATTTTAGTAGAATTTTCAAAAACTCTGTTATGTGTATAGAGACAAAATTAAGTACAGATGGAGATATGCATGTTTAAAAAGTGTGTGTGCATGTGTATACGTGTTATATTTAAAGTAAGTTTCTAAAGGAAAATAAAACAGTGAATTAACTCATTTTATCATCCTAAAAAGTGATGAAAGTTTCTAAAATCAGTGGACTTTGGATGAGTGAGCATATCTAGGGCACGTTTAAGTTTCTGGAAAGATTTTATTTTAAATATTAACATGGTTCAGGAAGGAGGTGAAAGATGGTTCAAGTAAATGTTTAGGGAAAATGGTGAAAGAAAGGTTGTCCAAGGGAGAGTGGTATATAGGGGAAGCAAAGATGGCTTATTTCTAAATTTTGCTCTCAAACAGATCATGGGGAGCATGTCCTGATAGACAACACATTGCAAAGTAGTTTTGCTTTTGTTGTTGTGCTAACACTTTCTTTAACTTTGGTATAAATCATTCCTTTGAGTGTGATTTACCCACCTCCTCCCACATGAAAATGATTGGAAGGATTGCTGTTATGTAGAAAAGAGAGCAATTTAGAAAATTTTATCTGCAGGCTAGTTTTATACTCCCACCATTGTATGCTATATTTATTATACTTCACATTAACTTCTCTCTCATCCCTCTTCAGAAAATATGAGCCCATTTTTTGATTGTTTTATAAGATAAATTCTTAACTCCTTAGAGAATTTGAATTAAGCCAGACCTTAATGTACATTATTGTTATTTTGCTATATCATTTATAAATCATTAATAAAATATACCATGTGAAATTCTTAATCCAGATTTCAGTACAACTCTGAAAATAAAGTGTTGTGGCACATTGAAAAAGCCATATGTGGTAGCTCACACAACTAGCTCTTGTAAATCAGTAATAGGAAATTTAATGCATAGTCTACATAAACACAGCTTAAAATTGGTATTCTCATTGCTATGTTAATTAAAAGAAAGATAATTTAGAGTTCTTTGGCTCTTTATATGACTTTGCTCAAATGTAAAAGAAATGAGTTGGGTTTAATGATTTCATCTGCCTTGGAGATTAACAAACTGTCATGAGTTTTTAAAAAAATAGGTAAGATGAATCACAGTTAAAGATTTTTTTGTGAAGTAAGTTTAAGGATACAGCTGGAAAATTTTAAAAGTGTTCTGATTGCATATAAATCAGGAATTTTGGCTAACACATTTTTATAATGTTATAACGTAATCATATCCTGAAGGCATTAAACAGGGACAATTAAAACTAAAAATATCATGCTACCAAAAAGCTGTATAAATTGCTTTTTTAGTATGCTAAAAAAAATTGATGGAAATGAATTTATAACTACAAACCAACTCAAAGTTCAAAACAGTTTGACACATATTCCTTTTCCCACCATGCCAACTTTTAATCATTTTGTTACTTTTTATATCTTGCTTTCTACTCAGTATGATCAGTGGGGTTTTCCCCTACATTTTATAAAAAGATTCTAAGTTTTATGCATATGTATTTACATATTAAAATAGACATGGAAGTTACACTGCATATGGATTCTTATTTGGCAAGAAAGAAAGAGGAATAGAACATCAACTTACTCTCTCCAAAAGTTCATTTTGGGATGTGCAAGGTTTTGAATAAAAAAAAAAAAAAAAGTAAGGTACGTGTATCTTCATGGTATTTACAATATACTGGTACACTTTTTTAAATTTTTTAATATTTATTTTTTTAGTTTTCGGCAGACACAACATCTTTGTTTGTATATGGTGCTGAGGATCGAACCCCGGCCACACGCATGCCAGGCGAGCGGGCTACCGCTTGAGCCACATCCCCAGCCCAATACTGGTACACTTTTTTTAAAAGAATAAACAAGACAAATTTTAATCAACACATGATTAAGTATCAAAATTAGGCTAAGAATAGAAGAACAGTGCAGTGACTCAAAAATAGCAAGAGTTAGAAAATTAAAAACTAACCTGCAATGTAGGGAAAATATAAACAGCAAATATTTAAGCTTGAAAGTCTGCCTCAACCATTACTTTATATACTGTTAAGAAAATTTTACAATAATAAAAAGATAAGGTATTTTGGGGATAATTCTTTTTTATTGGTTCTTTTTTGTTATATATGCCAATAGAATATATTATGGCATAAAAGCATGGAATATAATTTGTTCTGATTCAGTCCCCAGTACTTCCCCTTCTCCTCCCTTCCTCCTTCCCCAAGTTCCCTTCCCTCCACTCTACGGATCTTTCTGCTATTTATAGTTTTTTTTTTTTTTTAATAGTATCTTGTGGATGGACATGATGGTGAGATTCACTGTGGTATATTCATATATGTGCATAGGAAAATTAGGTCAAATTCATTTTACTGTCTTTCCCTGTCCCATCCCTCCTCCCTTTCCTTCATTCTTCTTTCTTTACTTCTGTGAGCAGTATTTTTTTTATTCAAGTAAAGGAGAGAAATCATTTTATAAGCTAGAGATACCTGGAGAATATAATTTTCTTTTTCTTTTTCCTTTTTTAGCTTCCGGGGATTGAATTCAAGGGCACTCAATCACGGATCCACATCGCCAGCCCTTTTTTTACATTTTTTTTCAGAGACAAGGTCTCACTAAGTTGCTTAGTGCCTTGCCATTGCTAACGCTGGCCTTGAACTTGCAATCTTCCTGCCTCAGTCTCTGGAGTTTCTGGGATTGCAGGCGTGTGCCACTGTATCCACAGCATGAAGGATATAATTTTCAGTTTAAAATAATTGTAACAAAATATGTCTGATGTTCTTAAATCGCTAAGCATTTCAAATATTAAGTTCAATATAAATAATGTTTTGACATAATTTGTTGAATATAATATGTATTTATATAAAGACAAGAACTCTAACCTGAGATTTATTTTATGAGATCTCACATTTTTAGGTTTTTCTAACAAATTTTTTGATAGTTTAAAATATTTTGATTGAAGTTTAATAATAGATTTTTCATGAACTGCTTTATGCATTAAATATGAAAAAGCAAAACAAAAGATTTTAGTTTTAAAAATTAAAGCTTAAGTCCAAATTAACTAAATTATAGACATTAAACAGATACAGGGTTTTTGGTTTTGTTTTGTTTATCAATTATACTTCAATATAACTGGGTTTTTTTGGAGCACCTGCCTCATAATAATAATAACTGGTGCTCTTATATTAAATGCTACAGGGTTCAGTCCCACCCTAGATGTTAGTTTTATGACTACTGGAAAGTCTATTCTCTTTTCTGGGATTCAAGTTTCTCAACAATATATCTAGGATAATAATTGGCCTTAGGAATGCTAATTAATTTAGATAAACATTTTTCAAGCATATGCTAGTCTGAAACACGGTAACCATTAAATATTAAACTAAACCTTTTTATAAAATGAAATAATAATCTCTTATCACAGTGAATGCTTAAAAGGTCAAAAGCAGTGATATCTCTTAAAGGCCATGTACATTAATAGAAGCTTAACAAGAATTCTTTTCCACTGATTACATTGTTTAAATATGTGATGAATACAAAGCTGCCACTTCTCAAAGACCAACTCTGAAAGATACAAGGAAGAGTTCAGGGAGTTTTGAAATTAAGATGGTTTTTGTTTCCCAAAGTTATATTAAGCATATTTTAATATTCACATGTTGTTTAATTACTGCATTAAAACAGTCCCCAATAGAAACAAAATTGTATAATTAATATCATTGTTTAACAGTAAAAGATGTTGAGAAGAGAAATATTAAAAGTATAACTTTTTATGATAATTC
The DNA here is from genome assembly GCF_001458135.2 of Marmota marmota marmota. Classification (NCBI taxonomy): domain Eukaryota; kingdom Metazoa; phylum Chordata; class Mammalia; order Rodentia; family Sciuridae; genus Marmota; species Marmota marmota. The sequence goes on from NW_026000026.1 coordinate 82,789,783, forward strand.
CTAAGAATTGTGTATCCAAGTCTTATCCCTGCAACATATTTTGCCAAAATAGACAGATAAAGTGCCTGATTTATGTTTTGGACAGTACCTAATAAGAAATACAACAGCAGCCAAGAAATAAGCAAGATAAATCCATCTTCTTTTTTACTGTGAACCATAAAAAAGGTTATGTTTTTATCAGGAGTTCATTGCCATACAGCAGTATACAGGTTAAGCACCTGGGATGGTCAAGTCCCTATTCTGGAAACAGAAAGGCACCAAGACCCTTGACCATAAGGTATTAGGGTACAACTGGGGGAGGGAGTGAATGAAATACAGGGTATAAGAAAGATGAATTGAAGTACACCACACCCATGCATGGTGTGAGAATCTAGGAAGTCTAAATGTGTAATTTAATCAGGGTTCTGAAGAAGGCATAGAATTTGAACATAGATAAATAGGTAAGGAAAAATAATAGGCTTCCTCTAACATAATATATAGGAAGACAGAATCCCACTAAAATCTGCAAAAAGTATCAGTTGTCAGTTACAAGAGTGCCTCTATGTTAATTCAAAAGGCAAAACACTGAGGAGATGTAAAAAGGCTTCTTACGTGTAGAGAAGGAATAAAAATACAGTATGCTAGGTCTGGGCTAGAATTCAGTCCAATATTTCAGTTAATCTTCTGTTTTCTAGACCTTTCTCATATGAGAATTAAGTACATGATAAAAATTATGATCTTTTATATATGCAACATATCTCATTCAGACTATTATAATGTGCAAATAGCAGTGACCTGTGGCCATCTTGATTGATAAGAAAAAAATGAGAAATTATACCCCATCTTATTCAAATGTATGATATGTCAAAGATGTGTAACTAATTAAAACAAATTAAAAAAAAAAAAAAAACAAGGTTGAGAGGAATGGTATAAAATCAGTTTCCAATACCTGTAACAAATGCTTCTGTCTATTCCTAGTGCGTCTAATTACTATTGCTGGGGCATTAAGTAATGAAATATTGAAGTTACAAAACTAATTATGATGTTTAATACTTCCAAAATAAGTACTTATAATGTATTACTTAAATTTCTGATTATATAAACAAATGCCTCAAATGTGTTTGTCAATAATAGAATGATCAGCCAGGTGCGGGGGCCCATGCTTGTAATCCTATCGACTCAGGAGGCTAAGACAGGAGAATCTCGAGTTCAAAGCAAACTTCAGCAATGGCGAGGTGCTTAGTAGCTCAGTGAGACCCTGTCTTTAAATAAAATACGAAATAGGGGGCCGGGGTTGTTGCTCAGTGATAGAGCCCTTGCCTCGCATGCGTGAGACACAGGATTCAATCCTCAGAACCACATAAAAATAAATAAATAAAATAAAGATATTGTGTCCATCTACAATTAAAAAGATTTTTTTTTTAAAAAAAAATGCACTATGGCTGGGGATGTGGCTCAGTGGCTAATTGCCCCTAAGTTCAATACCCAGTACTACTACTACTACTACTACTACTACTACTAATAATAATAATAATAATAATAATAGAATGATCCTAAGGGTAGTTGGCTTGTGGCATCCAGATTTATGTTTTTCTTTGATCATAATTATTAACTCATGTCTCTTAACTTTTAAAACTGCCTTGGTATGAATTAAAACTCTCTGGATACCTTATTGTTTAGTGACTCTCACAGGTCTTTAGATTTCAAAGCTAGAGTGATGCCCAGGCCCAGTCTGACTCCATTAGGTTTTTCTTGCTGGAAGTCCAGAGAGTTGATGCATTTCCTGTGTTCTAAGGTGATATCACCCAATGTACCTCCTTCAAGAATCAATTTTCCCTTCTCCTATCCTTTCAGGGCCACAGGGCAAATGTTCAGAGCCACTTTACTTTAATGTGCTTTTATTCATCACTACTGAGACAAAGGAAAAGAAATATTAAAAATGGAAAAATAGCAAAGATCATAGGTTTGTGTAAAGTTCTTCCAAAATTTTCCTAAAATACTTTCACTGTTATACTGTGCCATCAGATATAATAATTAGGAATCTCTTTGAATTTCTCTCCTTGGCTTTTCTTCCTTAAAAACATCTTGTCCCTTCCTACTCTGCCTTCACAAAGGACACATGTACACTTTTATTCTTGATGAGTTAAATTTCTTTAGTATATAAGCTCCCAAATCAATGTGTCAATGTATGTATTCCTTGTCTGGGTTGGTTTTCTATTGCTGCAAAACAAATTACCATAAATGTAGCAGACTTTTTTTATGCCACAGTTGTATAGGTCAGAATTAGGCAAGTTTGACTAAATTCTCAGCTAAGGGTCTCAACAAAGTGAAAACTAAATGTCATCCAGGCTGGGCTCTTATCTAAAGGTTTTGGGGAATCAGTTTCGAAACTGAATTGTTGGCACAATTCAGTTCCTATTTCTTCTTGAAAGGACTCACTTGGCTAGATGTGCATATCTTCAGGTTAAGTGAGGGGATTTAATTAAATCTGCAATATCCCTTCACAGCAGCACCTATGTTCATATTTGAATGAATCATCAGGAATGGAAAATAAAAAGTGCTATCTTTAGAATTCTGTGAACAACACTGAACATAGTTCATTTGCTTTTCTGAGGACATCCACATTAATCCCTAAGCAGTACTTCATAACAACATATCTCACACAAATATGATAACCTCTGAGAATTTCAAAGTGACCATAGTTTATATGAAATCACACAAATTAAAGGGTACTGAATGTTTCTAATACGGATGATAATCTTTTCCACTAATGTACCATTCCCACTATGATGATTAAACAAGGAACCTTAGTGTCATCCTTGAATCTATCACAAACTTGAATTGAATTTTGAATAGAGTAAATACACACAAAAAATATACTTCAACTCCCTTGTATACTTAATTATGCTACTAATTAAGACAGAAAGTAAAATTTATAGAGAAAGCAGCCTTATCTTTGCCTGGTTCAAAGAATTACAAATTTAAAAGATTACATATTAAACTAAAATGATTTTTCAGTACCAACAATATGACTGTATCCACAAAGACATAGTAGAGAGATGATGCTAGTAATAGCTTTTGGTATTTTTAGTCTCTGAAGTTCTCTATGCTCTAGGTGCCACAATGCAAGAGAAAATGCCACACTACTGTTTAATGAGAATTAAGCTACTTAAAAAATTGGCTTCGTCTCTTCTTCTCACTCAATAAAAATGATTACTTCTGCTGAAATGTGGTTTGGAGAATGTATTGGTGTTTGGAAAGGAAGTGTCTGGAGATTCTCAAATGTGAAGTGTCAACATAAAAGGGTCATTTAAATATGTTTTAGTTCCTGGATGTGTTTCTTCTTAGTATTTGCTTCCTGGGTGGCCTGTATACCTGTTTGAGGATTGTCCAGTGCATAAAATCAGAATATTCAGAAGCACACAGGAGAATAAATTCTATAATTCCAACCTGCTCAAAGACAGGGAAAGAACATTTGTTAGAAATATTGAAGCATCTAAATCTTGACAGTAGAACGGACCTCATGGAGCTGAAGCTGATGCCTTTCTCACCAACAAGTATTAGAAAAATATTCATATGATCTGCTGGAAACCATGTTGATCAGCATTCACCTTTGCCACTCTAAGTATTTACAATTTTCCAAACTTTAAAGTCCTTAAAAATACATGTGCATACACATGCACATGCACGTGCGCGCGCACACACACACGCACTTGTGATCACTAACTACCTCCATTGATTATCAGTCATAGCCAGTTTATGGAAGAATTTCTCAAAGAGGATTGTTCAGAACCCCAGACTTCCAAAACCCTTTGCAGTGTGACCTCTAAGACCACTTCAAGAGATATATGCAATGTCAAAACAATGTAAACATCTGTATTGATGAAGCAAAAGCAATGGTAGGTAAAATTGCTTGACCCCAATAAAGGCAATGGTACCAAATTTTAATGTCACTTATTTTTCACTGCCACTCACTCCTAGTAGGAAAAAATACCAGTTCCACTTTAAAAATATCATAGGTAACACAGCAAAATTGTTAATTTGATAAAACCTGAACACCTGAGTTCATTCATTTCTAATATTTTGTGACAAGAAGGAAGTATAGATAAACCATTTCTGCTGCTCACTAAATTATGATATTGCCTCACTGAAAAGTCCTGTGAGGTTCTAAACAAACTGGTCTTCGCTAAGCACCATTTTTACTTGAAAGGATATGTCTGATAAACACAAATTGATATTCAGACTTTGATATTTGGCTGACAGATACCCCAAAATGAACAAAGTAATCCAGTCACTCTATAGAAACCACATGATGATATTATTGTGGCCAAACATAAAGTCTGAACTTTCAAATAAAAATGAAAATATTTAAAAATGTTTATCTTCCTTGATGAGCTTGATATCAATAAACATGACATCTGTAGCTATCTCCATTTCTAGTACACTTAATGTCAACGTTAAGATTCTCCTAAGTCCCTAAGCTAGTACTTCTCAACTGACCAATGATTGATGTTAAAAAAAATCCATTTAAAACATAACAATAGATATTAATTTAATAGAGTATGAAAGTTTACTTATATGCTTTTGGAATTCACATTCCACAAAGCTTGAAGGCACTACCACTTGGGTTTTAGTGAACTTTCAAAGAATTTCCACGATAATCTGAAAATGCATCTCTTTTAGTAACTACTTATGTAAGTCACATCAAATTTTCCTTCTACTGGTCAACCAAAATAACATAACATAAAACAACACCTTATATGCACATATGCAACACGGGATTCCAGCTCTCTCCTACACAGCAGATACAAGAAAATTTGCAAAAATCTAGAAAAAATTATATTATTAATTTTATCATGAATGGTATACCCATTTTTTAAAGACCTTTATTTTGTTTATTTATTTTTATGTGGTACTGAGAATCCCAGGGCCCCGCACATGCTAGGCAAGCGCTCTACCGCAGAGCCACAACCTGAGTCCCAATAGTATATCAATTTTTTGTGTGTGTGTTTGTGTGGTCCTGGGGATTAAACCCAGGGCTTTGTGCATGCAAGGCAAACACTCTACCAACTGAGCTATATCCCCAGCCCACTATACCTATTTTTCATTAAAAAAATGTGAAAGCTATCATTTATGCTAACATTTGATAAGTTTATTTTAAATTAAATTAATAAAATATTTTTTAGAATTTCTCTATTTTTTTTAAGAGTTAGGATAACATTTTTTTTAGTTTTATTGATTTTATATTTTTTAAATACACGACAGTGGAATGCATTACAATTCTTATTACACATATATACCACAATTTTTCATATCTCTGTTTGTAAATAAAGTATGTTGACACCCAATTCGAGTCTTTATACATGTACTTTGGATAATGATAAATTCATTTTAATTTATAACATGGAAATAATTGATAAATATAATCTATGTAAAAAGGCTTTCTGAGATATTGTTTAATTCTCAATACACACATATATAAACATACAAACATATTTATTCAAACATAGTACACAGTGTGGCTTCTTGATTGATTGATTTATTGATTAATTAATTAATTATCAACTACTGATAATTAATTTACTCCTGATTGATAACTATTAATGTCCTACAACATGTCTATATTGAAAATAATATTTTATTTGGTTATATGTCTACAAATACTATATATATTTAATTGAAAGTTTCAATTATTTGACATATGTCTTAATATCAATATCTTAGAATTAAAATTTATTATATTTTAAAAATTTTGATAGTATATAAAATATTCATCTCTTAAAAATCAATGACAACTGAAGGAACCTTAAAATCCATGAAATATAGCAAATATTCCTAGACAGAAGATTGTTTTTTCTTTCTTCACTTTTATAATGGCTTTTGCTATGCAGCAATTTTAAATATTCATATAGTTACATTCAAACAATTTCTTTACATTTTTCTTTAAACAATCTGTCTCTACCTCAAAAACAGAAAATCATTTTTCTATATTTTCTTTTACTTTTAGAAATTTAAGAAATATGGCATTGATTTCAACCTTTGTACATATGAATAATCATCTTAACATCATCTATTGAATATTGCCTAACCCAATGAATTGCAAAATAATTACAAAGTAATTACAAAGTAATTTCTAAATACATGCAACTTCATTTTCTTATTTACTCATATCTGAAACAACTGATTCTCCTTCCATATTTTATCTTCACTCTAGCTTTAGCAATTTTTAGGTTATATTATTCCATATAACATTTAGAATCAGACAAATAAATTTCCTTTAAAGCTCTTTTTTTTAAAAAAATAATATTTTTTAGGTGTAAGATGGACCCAATAATTTAATTTTTTTTTGTTTATATTTTTTAATATGGTGCTAAGGATTGAACCCAGTGCCTCACATGTACTAAGCAAGGGCTCTACCACTGAGCCATATCCCCAGCCCCAAAGCAATGTTTCTAATGCTATACTATTGGAAAAAATATATATTTATGGATTTTTGTGTAAGTAACTTTCACTGGTTAATGAAGTTCCTACTTTTTCCTATTTTGCAGCAGTTTTTATCATAAGTGTGCTATAAATTTTATGAGACATTTTCTTTGTCTAAACAAGATGATCATATGGTTTTTATCTTTATTTGGAATTTGTAGTTACATTTTAAGCCTTTTAATGTTGAACTACCCTTGCATTTCTGGAATAAATCTGGAATTAAATAACCCTACTTGGTTATTTAATATGTGCACACACACATATAATGAGATAATATTTGCTAATATTTGGTTTTGATTATTTTTCCATTTCTTTCCCAAGTAAGACTGGTTTATCACTTTTATTTTTTTTTCTTTCTTGGTCCTCTCAGGATTTGTCTAGAAATTTTTAGGTTTTTAATACCTCTGTTTCTAGTCTGTAAAATGGTTTGTATATTATGGAATGATAAAATTTTAGAATTTTGGTAGAAATCATCTGTAAAATAATCACAGCTCAGTATTTTCTTGGGAGTATTTTGATACATTTATCCAATTTCTTTAATTCTTAAGAGATGATAGGGCCTTTTAAAGTAAGGTTTAGTTTCTCAACAAAATTGATCAATTATGATTAATCATGTTTGTTAGCACAGCCTGAGTTTACTATTCTTTACATATATTTATATATCATAGCACTAACTTATGTTTTTTTTTTAAATCTAATCTCTATCTTTTTACTGCTTCTTAAAAGTAATTATAGTGCCAAAATTATTGTCCTGATGGTCTAAACGTTGGAGAGCACCGTGCTTCTTGATCCTTTCTCTACAAATGATAGAAAGGATTATGTATTAGAAAGTATATGATATTCTATGACTGCAGTAAAAATAATTACAAATTTGTTCTCTTGCAGTTCTGTGGCACTGGACCCAGACCTTGTGGCCAAATTCAAGGTGCAAGCAGGGCTATCTGTATTTTTCTCTGGAGGCTAGAGGAGACAGAACTTCTTTGCTTTTCCATGTTCATATGTTTTCATGTGTGGCCCCTCCCCTTCCTTCAAAACCAGCTATGAGTTGTCTCCTTATCACATTTCCTTGTGCATTTCATGAGTGATCACATCTCCCTCTGACTCAGAACTCACATACCCCCTTTCCACTTTTTCTTCACAACCCTTGTGGGTTACTCCAGGATATTCTATTTTAAGGTTCATTGAATCACAGTCCTGGTTCCATCCACAATCCTAATTCCTGAGGATGGAACTTCTGAGTGACTATTATTCTGCCTACCATAGATAAGTAAGGGAGCTTCACTCAAAATACTCACCATATTTCATCCAGTATAATATTAAACATTTAACTGAATTATGACAAAATTAAAATAAGCAATTGATTGTGAAATGAATCCCAATTTCAGAGATGTTAAAAGGTATATGTACTTTAAAAATCAGTTGTTGATTAAAATGCCTAATGGAATTTTTTTCTTCCAGGATCTATATACATCTACCTACTGACCTACCAAACTATTTCCCTCACCAAAACTACAGGAAAAACTGTGTGATAAATGGCATTGTAAAAATGATTTTTGTTTTATACCTTCTAAGTAACTTTTCAAATAAAAGCTCACATAAATAACTACAATTTATCGATGGAAGCATCTATATATATGATGTCAGTGAAGCCCAATTCATTTAAAATGTATATTCCTTTTGACTTAACAAAAGAAAAATAGTTTTGAAATTATAATAAGATATAAAATGTATTTCTGAGTGTATATATTTCCTATTTCCAATTTTATTCTATAACTTTATTCAAATATTTTTCTTGTAGTCATAATTATATTTATATTTGTTTCTACCACATGAATGCACCATGACATAAAAGAAAGATCATTCTCATTATAGTCAGAAGAGCTTGGGTAGAGGCCCAGCATTACCATTTTCTAACAGTGATGCTTGCAAATTTCTTACCTTTCCTCAGGAACCAGGAGATGTGCTAGAAACTGCTGCACATTGAATGCCAATTAACAATGAACCACTTTGCAAGTGTTATTATGAAGTAGATAATAAAACCTCCATTTAAGAGGTGTGGAACCCAAGCTATTAGAGTGTTAGATAAGTGCCACTTTCACATGAGTAATAAACAGAAGTATAATATGTCAAAATATATTCTACTAAAAAGAATAAATTTTTTAAAAACAAAAATGAGAAAATAAATAAATCTAGATGTCTGACTTAAAATCTATGATCTATTTGTTTTATCTCACAGCTTTCTTTTTTTGTAAAATAGTAATGATAATAGAACTAGAAAGCTCAGAGTTTGAGGTAATTAAATAAAATGTCTGGGGATGTATTATTGGAATTCTAATTTTGCAATACAAAGTTTACTATTGCTCTTAAAATACAGGTATTATTCTCCATTCATAACTCAAGTTAATAATATAAATTCAAAGCCTTTAACTGCTATCCTTCCCTTCTTGCTCTATATACAGCAAGAGTAGGGAAAAATGTCAAAGTTATCATTCAACCCCATATTATTCAAATCATAAAGTATTTTTTGTTATAGTATCCAAAGGGAAATAGGATGAATTCCTATGTTACAAATAAAAGATGAAAGAAGAGGCATGCTGAGTTCAGAAAGCATCTGATAAAAACACAACACTCTGTATTATATAGGGAGACTTTAAAATGTGTATAAAAATTTTATGGATTTTCATCCAAAATGTATTTTGCTATGTTTTATTAGAAATTACAGCATCTAAGATGGTTAATAAGCTATATGTATTTATTTAATATTATTTTGCACAGTGCCACTAATATGAGTTATTTAAAGTAGTCAAACTTTTAGAAACAGTATGCTTATCAAAAACTGAAAAAAAAAGATAAATCCATTAGGAATTACCATAAAACATCTCTTGGTAATACAACTTTGCTAACAGATCTCCATAAAATTGTAATCATTTTTTAAAATTTCTCATTGACATACAATAATTGTACACATTTACAAGGTACAATGTAATAATTTGATGCATAGACTGTTATGACACACGACTAAAGCAGTCAGGGTCACTCCAGGAATAACACAGAAACAGAAAGTACCTTTTTCTTGGGGTTCAATGACTGCTCTTCTGCCCCAGCTCCCACAAGGGAGGCAAAAGAGGCAGGCAAAAGAGAGAGCGCAGCCTGAATCCTTATTTATTGCGGGGAAGACACTTGAGAAAGTTGCACCCAAATGAGTAAAGGGATTTGGTTTCAGCGGGTTGTAATCCAGGCCCAGGCTGTAATTCCTTGCTAAGTGAAGATGAGGTCTACCTGGTTTCAAGCTGCCAGCAGAAGCCAGTTCCACACCTCCATCACTCAAGGCTAAGGGTACGTGCTCAGCTCCTATGTGCACAGCACCTGTGTTCATGGTGGCCCCCGACAATATACAATGTGTAATGATCCAATTTGTTTAATTTTTAAATTAAGTCAAAGAGAATTTTTTATTAGCACTTTTTATTAATGTTAATATAATTGCTGCATATACTTCTTTTCTTGTGAATAAATAGGTAAGCATCGGGGAATATTTTGGCGTTAATCTATAAGTCACAAATAAAAGACCTCAACTGGATTAAATAATAAGAATATATATTGGCTCACATACCAAGAAATCTAAACATTAGACTGGACTTCAGGGGTGGATAATGTAATGTTTCAGCTAGGTTAGCCAGGAGAAGGATCTGTCCACCTCCCCCTTCTGCAGTGTAGGTAGTCAGATTCATCCCAACACTGGTTTCTATTGTGGTTACAGTAATCATGGTGGCATTTCTCCAATTATTATACATACTTACAGTGGGGACATTTAGGAAGCAATTCTAACCACTAAAATGTTCCTTTTATCAGCTCAATGAGCCCATCAGAACAGAGGTCACATGTTCCATCCAGGACAGTCCTATATGGTGGCTGGCTTAGGTGGGCTCCTGAAATGAACCCTGGATAGGCCTGGGCTAATCATAAAGATATTGCCTGACATGGTTATTTCTGTCATTTAGTCAAGCAAAGCAAGACCTCGATCTGCCCGTTTTAAAGAGAGAGTCTGTAGGAAGGGGAAGATAGCACATCACGTCAGTGCAAGAAAAGGTACCTATTTTGAGAAAAGCTTTATTGATGATCAAATGTTTCCATGGTTAGGGTGATTAAAACTACATCAAGTTTTGATTTCTGGAGATTCAGGAAAGAATAGAAGAAAACTGCAGAAAGCAGGTTAGTGAGGTCACACTGGGAGTTTCATCCGTAAATCAGTTCAGCTTCTCCCTAACTGTGTAGCTCTTTATGCTCTTGGTCCCTTAGGCACCAAATATTCCCATCATCATCATCATATTTCCAAATCACCTCATAACCATCTACTTTATATTAGTTTAATTATTTTGAACATTTTATCTAAGATTTTAAACATAGAAGGAGGTTAATGGGAACTAAAGTTAAAGGAAATAGTTTGAATTATTTTTAAAATACACATAACTATTTATTTAATTTCATTCATTTTATTTATTATTCATTTTGCAATGAACAAATGACACCACAAAGATGGTTAATTTAAAATATCATGCTTCAGAAATGAAGCCCACTTGATATGCCCCAGATTATGACACAAATACATTTTACCAATTATACCTTTTTACATAAAGCTATATGACTTAAAATAGAAAAAAAAACAATATTTGGGTATTTTGGGACAGGTAAATTGATTTTTATATAGATGCATTTATTTTAAAATATAAACATATATATGGCCATTCTCTCAAAATTAGAAAAACTGTGAGTCATAGATTCTACTGTTTGAATGGTTATGTTTTACGGATTTTAGATATCCAATTTAAGAGATGGAAAATTTGCCGCTATATGCACTAAGAATCCTTACAAGTCAGGCAAATTAGATGGTCTTTCTTCTGATACACTCTGCAAGTAACTTCAACCACATAAAACAGAAAAATAAATCAATATATTTTGTCCTGAGTTACCAGTAACAATAGAATTTTATCAAATGTATGTGTTTATCTTTGGAAAGTCAACAAAAAATAATTGATGATAGTCTTAATGTATCATTTAAAAATTGTCTCCATATATAGCTAATACATGACTTGAACATATTTCATTAATAACAGAAGTATCAACCAATGATTAAATATGTTGGTGGAATATATATTTCTCTAACATTCTAAAATATTTCTTTAAAACTTCCACACTAAATATTTTACTATATTTAAAGCATCCATATATTCAAAGTCTCCAGAATTCCCCCAAAATGTGAAAATGTTAACACACACTTACCGACAGTGTCACAGGGTTCATCTTTATGTACACAGAAATCTTTCCTAGAAAGAAGAGTAGAAAATCAAAGTAAAGATAAATTTATTTGCACAATCAGTAGATATCACGTGACTCATTTTAATAGTTATGATTAATTAAACACATCTTTTATCCCCTAAGTATTTAATAAATAAAATTCAGAATAAGATTTAACTAATCATTAATTCTAAAAAAATGGAAGATTAAGATTTCATGGTACATTTATATCTGATGTTGAGACATTATTGTCTCTTGTTTTAAGTTTTTGCAAGATTGCATGTTTTATTTTAAAACAAATAGTATCTAGTGTTTGGATATGGCTTTCCACTTGTATAAGTATTAAAAAATCTCTACTTCACATAACAAAAAGGTTTTTCAGATTGGAATTTTAAATGTAAGGTATAAAATTTAGAACAGCATAACATTTTTATATCATAAGATTAGAAATAATTTTAATGGCCAATAATCTTCCAATAAGGACCTGAGGGAATTAGTATTTACACAAGTGGAATCTATCTATGAATAACATTCTACAATTTTACTATATCTTGAAGAGCATTCCTTAGGAATATTCACTCTTATTACCAGTTACTTAGGATTTCACAGACCATAATTTAGTAGAACTTAATCATTAAGCAGTTTACAGCATGCTGTACAAAAATCAAAACATTTTATGTTTCTCTTACTCTTAGGCAATCACTTCACCTTCTTGTGCCTCAGTCACCTCATCTAAAACTTAGAAGTAATAAAAATTTATCACATAGTTTGATTATGTAGGTCAAAAGATTTAACATATAAAACATGTAAACATGTTTATTGTGTAAGTTGAGTGAATTATATCATATAAGCCATTAAAATAATGCCAGGCATAGAGTAAACAGTCAATTTAGCTATTTACATTTTTCTGTGTATTTGTTTCCATTGCTGCTATCCTTTTACCATAACATAAGCAATTTCCTATTGTTGAGCATTTAGGTTCTGTTAAACATTGACTATTATAAACAATATTACAACGTTCCTATGTATGTGTGTGAAGGAGAAAATAAAAACTATCTTTAAAAAGAAAATTCCTCTTTCATTGGATCTGAATGCCATTCCTAAATGAGAAAAATGACTTCAAAATATTAGCATGATACTTCCGCTAACTCTCCAAGGATATCTATATTAATAGCTAAAATGGCAAGTTTTCGGTTACAACTGTTTGGCTGATCAGAAACATTTATGATTTGGTAACTACATACAATTTTGCAAATTTCCTTGCTTGATTGAATGTATGTTGTATATTTGCAGCAGTTCCATCCATGCTCACTAGATTCAGCTATTTACTGTTCTGATAGGCAATTCATTAATATAATAAACAAATTAGAATTGATCAATACATCTGTTGCTGAGGAAGTACTGCTGAAAATCCAGAGTGGTTATAAATTCTTTTGACTTTTCCTTCTTGTAATTTACTAATTTTGCTTTGTTTATTTCAAAGCTAAGTTATTGAGTACTTAAACTGTTTTGTATTGTTTTAAATTACTGTTTGAATTACTGTGTAAAATTCATATTTATCCCGTATATTTTCTTTGTTAAAGATTATTATGTCTGATATTGATAGATATTAAGATATTAGTAATACATGGTTATTCACTTAGCCAATCTTCTTTTTCACTTTTAAATTTCATTTTGAGTCTACAGCAAACAGCATATGGTTAAAATTTTAATCTATTAATATAATATTCTTAAAAGTAAATTTAATCTTTTCTTCTTCTTCTTCTTCTTCTTCTTCTTCTTTTTCTTCTTCTTCTTCTTCTTCTTCTTCTTATTATTATTATTATTATATTTGGATTTGTCTATAATCTTACTTGTGATCTCTATTTGCCAAGCTATATTTCTTTGTTCCTTTCCTATTTAGTTTTATCTCCCTCTCTTTTATCTAAAAGTGCTTTAAAGCAATATTAAATTGTGTTTCATGTATGGCTACATTTACATTTTAAAAAAGAATCCATTAGTTTCCTGTTTCTTCTGCAAAAATTATTATTTGGTAGAAGTAATGCATATTTATTATCTTACAGTCCAGCGGTAACATCTGAAATGATTTTTGCTGGGCTAAAATCAATGTGTTGGCAGTGTAGTGTACCCCCAAGAAGCTCCAGGAGAGAGTCACTTACCTTGCATTTTTCAACTTCTAGAGGTGGCCAAATTTCATTTAATTTTTAATTGGTGCATTATAATTATACTTGATAATGCGATTCATGTGACATATTCATACATGCACAATGCATAATTTGTCCCATTCCATTCCCTATAATCCCCTTCCTTTTCCTCCTCCCTCCCTTCATCTCCTTCTCTAGTCTAATGGTTTTTAACTCCTATTTTCACAAGGTCTTTTTTCTTTACTTTTTTTTCCCTCTGGCTTCCACATATAAGAGAAAGCAATCCTTAATTTGAGTTGCTTATTTTGCTCTCCAGTACCATCCATTTTCCTTTAAATGACATAACTTCATTCTTGTTTATGGCTAAATAAAACTTCATTGTGTCTATATACACACTCTATTTATCCATTCATGTGTTGACAGAGACCTATGTTGGTTCTGAAACCCTGCTGCCAGACTTCTTGACCTGTGGTCCCTTTTCAAGCCAACTTCCCTCCAATCCCTGCTCCCATCATCACATCTCTCTCTGCCTCTCTCCCCTATACCCTGGGATTGTATTGGGTCAACACTAATAATTCTGGTCCTTAACATAAACTTACCTACAATTTTTTCTGTTATATAATTTTTTTTAAGGTTTTGGAGATTAGAGCATGGACATTTGGGGGAGAACATTATTCTGCCTACCACATTATGAAGTCAAACAACAATCCTCTGAAATGGAAATGAGGACAACCACTCCATTCACAATATCTTAAAAAAAAAATAAAATACTTGGGAATCAACCTAACAAAAGAGGTGAAAGACTTATACAATGAAAACTACAGAACCCTAAAGAGAGAAATAGAAGAAGATCTTAGAAGATGGAAAAATATACCCTGTTCATGGATAGGCAGAACTAACATCATCAAAATGGCGATATTACCAAAAGTTCTCTATAGGTTTAATGCAATGCCAATCAAAATCCCAACGGCATTTCTTGTAGAAATAGAGAAAGCAATCATGAAATTCATATGGAAAAATAAAAGACCCAGAATAGCAAAAACAATGCTAAGCAGGAAGTGTGAATCAGGCGGTATAGCGATACCAGACTTCAAACTATACTACAGAGCAATAGTAACAAAAACAGCATGGTACTGGTACCAAAACAGGTGGGTGGACCAATGGTACAGAATAGAGGACACAGAAACCAATCCACAAAACTACAACTATCTTATATTTGATAAAGGGGCTAAAAGCATGCGATGGAGGAAGGATAGCATCTTCAACAAATGGTGCTGGGAAAACTGGAAATCCATATGCAACAAAATGAAACTGAATCCCTTTCTCTCACCATGCACAAAAGTTAATTCAAAATGGATCAAGGAGCTTGATATCAAAACAGAGACACGCCCACTGATAGAAGAAAAAGTTGGCTACGATCTACATACTGTGGGGTTGGGCTCCAAATTCCTCAATAGGACACCCATAGCACAAAAGTTAATAACTAGAATCAACAAATGGGACTTACTCAAACTAAAAAGTTTTTTCTCAGCAAAAGAAACAATAAGAGAGGTAAATAG
>NW_026000026.1:82805602-82864832 GCF_001458135.2 Marmota marmota marmota
TTTTTTTTTTTTTTTTTTTTTTGGTGGTGCTGGGGATTGAACCCAGGCCCTTGTGCATGCAAGGCAAGCACTCTACCAACTGAGCTAAATTTCCAGACCCTATCTTGATTTTTTAAGATCTCAAATTAGAAGTTTCTAAACCATCAGTGCTTATTTGGCAATTTTCTTATGTATTTAGAAAGTGTTTTCTCAGTTATAACTTCTATATTTACTATGTACACGGCACATTATTTTTTTTAAAGAGGGAGAATTTTTTTAATATTTATTTTTTAGTTTTCGGTGGACACAACATCTGTATTTTATTTTTATGTGATGCTGAGGATCGAACCAAGCGCCCCACGCATGCCAGGCAAGCGCACTACCGCTTGAGCCACATCCCCAGCCCAATGGCACATTATTTTTAAGTGCATGCTTTCATGAAGACTGTGAATAGTAAACTTCTCAGTTTTGTGTCCTTCATTTTTATTATTTTTCATTTATTCATAGCATAGCAGGAGGTGACTTTATTATCAGTACACCAAAGATATTACTTCTTTTTTTCTAGCACTCCTAAAAAGGGATTAGAAGTCTGCCATCACATTTTTTTCTCTTCTTTCCTACATTTGGTCTCCAGTTAGTTTTAATGTTTATTTTTATCTTTGTAGTTCTTCAGTTCCACCTAGAAGTATCTGAATGCTGATACTGTTTTTATTTCTCTTCTTTGATATTTGGTTTATTTTTCAATCTGAAAAACTGAAAACACAAAAACTGTTATCTCTGACATTCTCTCTACTCTCTTATCCTAGAACTCCTTTAGGAATATGTCCTTTGTGCTCTTTCTGACATCTATAAACTCTCAGTCACTGTCTGCATTCAGATTGTTTCACCAATCTGTGGAGAATCCCAAAAATCTACTATCCTTTCTACAGGTGCTTTCTTCAGCTACATCTTTAACTTGGAATTTGAAATTTAAAGTGTAAATATCATATTTATTTTCTGGAAATTTTATTATTTTTCATCTACATTTGCTGACTACATTTGCTGCCATGGCTCTTTTTGACTTATGTGTGCACATGAAAGGATGTTTCACGTATTTTTTCTATAGCTTATAGATGTCTAAAATGAGAACATTTTCTGATTGTCTTGTCAGGCAGATAACCATGTAATTAAAAGAAATGAACTCGATCTTGACCTGTCCTATAGATATTAAACATAGTAAAACAAAAGACTGGCATATTGTTAATCTTAGAGTTTAATATACAGAATCAAGTCATATAGAACTTATTTTATTGTACTATTTTATATCATGCAATAACTTTTGACCAAATTCTTTAAAATTCTACCTGCCTCAATAAAATGTTCACATTTACCTAAATTAACATTTAATATTTTTGCAAAGATCTTCCAACAGGTAGGAATCATGTCAGTTATAAGTTATTATAAAAATTAGTAATTGCTACAATATTGCTATTGTTTTTCTTCCAAAATGTTACAGACAAAAAGAAGTATGTGGACAGTCATGGGTATAAATAGACTAGAAAATTAAGTATTTTAGTAATTTAATAAAAAATTAACTGTTAAAATTGTTCATTTCTCTGGCAAATGCTTGACAGATGATTCTGTGAAAGAGAGAGTGAACTCTTGAATTTAAGAATAATAGGGAGAAGGGTCAGGTTGGCATACAGAAGCTAAAACACAACCTGAAGCAATATCTTTGTAAAACAAGACTCCAAGGGACTTAATATAAACTCCATTCATTTAAGTCACACCCAGTACTTAACAAGACCTTTATCATTCTGCAGCTGTATATAAAATATTAAATCAAGTATGATAGCTTATCCAATGAATTGCTTCATGAGGATCACTAGGAAATTTATTGTTTCTGCAGGTTTCTTAGCAGAGAATACTTCTCCCTTATTTCATTAGGACTCTACTAAGGTAGGGACCCGGGCCTTCTTGTGCATTACCCCTTCCCCTTGCCTTGATCTGCTTTGGCGGTCATGCCTTTTCCCTCCTTTACCTACCTTTCTAAGGTATTCCAGAGGTGCCTTTGCTCTATAGAGGCCTACAACCCACTGCATAGGCCTCTTATCTAATGGGCAAGGGAGTGAGCCACTCCCAAGATGCAGAGAACACAGTAGTACACGGGAGAATGTGTTGTCCACTAATTCCTGTGTGCTTCCAGAAAACAGGAGTAGTAGTGTAAGGTGTCCTAGAGTGTATCATGTAAACTTTTTTTTTTTCAAAATTTTTATTCTGGCAAATTGATATACTAGATAACCCATCCTGGATAAATGAAACTTGGCTGTTAA
Source organism: Marmota marmota marmota (assembly GCF_001458135.2). Taxonomy (NCBI): domain Eukaryota; kingdom Metazoa; phylum Chordata; class Mammalia; order Rodentia; family Sciuridae; genus Marmota; species Marmota marmota. The sequence goes on from NW_026000026.1 coordinate 82,807,894, forward strand.
TACTTGATACTTTAATGTCCGTTTCATTTTTGTGTATTGAATAGATAATCCTAATATGACCGCATATGTCTTACTGGTCTACTGTACTGACTGAATGCATGTGATAGGTGTATTTGTTTTTGTTAATTACAGAAAGGAAATAGTAATAAAAAAAGGAAATGTTGAGTACCTAAATAATCAGATTGTCTGTCTACAGTGGGAGTTTTAGTACCTATGCCTTTTGTTGTTTAAAAAAAGTTCTTTCTGAAAACACATTCCAAAATTTGAAGAAACACTCCAAATAAAGAGAGAAGATACAATGATATTTTATCCTATAACTGTAACCACTGTAACTACCATTCCCTAACCTTCTTCTAAGATAAACTAGAAGTCAACATATCCTTCTATATACAAGATACAAAATGAACAACTTTAAAAGTCTAAGCAAAACAAGACTGCTCTCAATCATAACAGTTATTCCCATGGTTAATAAGAGTTTTCAAAAATCTGAGTGGTTCCATGTCACTAACTGAGACAAACCACAACCCCATCCCTACCTCCTAGCATTTGTACACTAGGAAGCCACCTTCTATTACCTCATATTTTCTGGTCAGAATATTCCAGTCATTAACTTCTCATCACAGAATTTTTCCCTAAGCCAAAACCTATCATTTTAGAGGACATAAAATGGATGTTCTAATAAGAGAATGTGAATGGCCCGCAGTTTTCTAATCTCAGTGGATGAGATTCCTACAGTTTCCCTCTTCATATCTTCCCTTGGACTTGATTCTTCAGTTTTTCCTTTGACTCTGAGAATTACACAGATTCTTTCCCACCTACCAATATAAGGAAGGAAAAAAAAAAACCCTTCTTATGGCACTAAAATTAGGCAATGTAGATCCCTATCTACATTGGCTTAAACTAAATCCAAATGATATTGAAAAATATATTTCCCTGTTGGCATAATATACCAGAGTCTGAACATAATTATAGAGGAAGAGGAAAGGAAAAGATTTTCTGGCATATTTGTGATTAGTAAATCACTAAATTTTTTTAGTATGTTTGCAAAAACTCAAAATTTTCAGAGATACCATGCCTAGAAGCACAGGTTGAGCACTATACAATCTAGGGGAACATGTGCATATGCAACAATGTAAACGGTTCCTTCTACTATGCCCAGTGCATAACTGCTTCCCTTGGATGTGATGAAATTCGCCAAGTTTCTTATATGCCAAGTAATGGATAGAGGGAAAGACACAAATTTAGATAAAACGGGCTTCATCTCTGAAGGGACAGGACAGTATGACACATGTGATAAATTCCTTAGGGTCAGTGAGGAAAAAAAAAAGCCTAGGAATTATCTTAAATAGTGGAGAGTTCAATTTCTCTATCGTTGCCAGCAAACAAATGGAGAAAGAAACACCCCAAGAGATGATATTGAATAAGATGGTAATGCAGCAAATCAAAGAATCACATAAAATCAAATGTTCACCTTAAGGCCAAGAATCACTGAGTGTAAAGTATATTCAGATGTAGGGGAAAAGAGATTTTATGTGTTTCTTCTAAACATATAATACATCATATCATGATGTATGAGGCTGCAACATGACTATTTGATTTACATAATGAGAACCAAGGGATTTCATCTGTAACTGAACAGCATGATAAAACTATGGCAAAGGCACTGCTTAATGTCAAGGGCTCGAAGATCCCCACACAGCCAATTCCTATTCACTTTGCAAACAAATGAATAAAGCACATTATTAAAAAACAAACAACAACAACAACAAAAAAAAAACCATGTTCTTTTATCCTAAAGCTGGAAACATCTCTCACTAAAATTGAAAAATAAATTGCCAACAGCATTAATAAACTTCAAATAAAACTGTAATTCTTAGTCTTAGATTCTTAATTATCAGTTTCCTTCTAGGACCAAAAGAATTTATTCCTAACTTAATGTTCAGGGATTGGTTTTGTGGGGTGGGGGATAGAGATTTGTTTGCTCCCAGACCTATATTCAGGTATTCTCATTTGGGGCTCCCGTACACAGAGTCTGCACACAGAGAGTTTCATTATGTGAGTTTATGGAAATGATACCATTAGACTTCGCCAAATGAGAAGGCCAATAAATTCTGTGTAAGTTATGATTTATATTGGAAAAAAAGAAATGTAGTCTTAATTTCCAAGAATGAAGATGCATCTGAGAATGAGTCTCACTGTGGAGTTTTATAGTGCCCTAGGATATACCTATAAATGAGTCATTCAAAAATTATTCTGTGATTTGTATTAAAACAAGATTATTTCTGCCATTTCCATATTTTATTAAATTTTCTATCTTACTTGCCAGTGGCATTCATTTGAAACCAACTTTTAGAAGTGTTTTGCATAAACCAAAAGCATTTCAATAAATACGAAAGGCAAAAAACATCACAAATAAAATTGAATTTTAAATTAAAGAGAATTTTCATGAGACAGAGGCTTATGCCTTCTCTATGATTTCAGAGGGAAATGTGAAAATTATGCTAAGAAATCATAGAGTTGACAGTTGGGAAAATGTGTTTTATGTTTTTTGTTACTATGATCCCACAGCACTAAGTCAGCTTTAAACTATTTACTTTATAGTATCACACAGAAGAATTTGACAAATATATTACCTCAGATAGGTTTGGATTTATAAGAACATTATGCATTTTAGCTGAGACCAAAATTAATCCCTGAGCTAAACATCTTTCCCAGTGATGTGTTCATATAGCACAAAAAATTAATAATTATCTAAGAGGAGCTTTCACTAGAAACTGAACCTGGTTATGAGTTTAGCCTGACAAATACAGATAAGAACATGAGATCCATGGAGATAATATTTTTCTGATTTTATTTTTTACAACATACTTATAAAGTTAAATATCTAACCACCATTACATTTATTTGGGGGTTGGAGGGAGCACCGGGGATTAAACTCAGAGGCACTCAACCAAAGAGCCACATTCCCAGCCCCATTTTGTATTTTATATAGAGACAGGGGCTCACTGAGTTGCTTAGTGCCTTGCTTTTGCTGAGATTGGCTTTGAACTGGTGATCCTCCTGCCTCAGCCTCCTCCTACATGTGTCATTGCACGGGACCACCATTACATTTATACTAACTAATAAAAGATCTCTCCCCACTTTTCAATTACACAAAACATTCATTTAGACTTTCCTGACCAAACAACATTAAGTCACCGAGAAATATAATTCCCTTTAGTGAGCTGATTTTCACTGCTATGGCCCTGGAAACAGAGATATGGAGAAAGAGTGATCCTCCATGGTGAGTAAAGAACAGTTTGTCGGTGTCTATCAACATTTTATATATGTATTCCTCTTGTTAGAGCAAATACTTTGTTAACTAAATAAATATATAGTTTCTCTGAACCTCCTTCCAAATGATACAGACCCATATGAATGTATGGGTTTCCTGTTGCTGCTATAACAAATGACAACAAACTTAATGGCTCAAAGCAAAACAAATTTATTCTCTTATAGTTCTAGAGGGAAGCTGAATATAGATCTTTCTGGGCTAAAATCAAGGTTTCATCAGGGTTGCAATTCTTCTAGAGTGTCTAGAATATAATCTACTCTCTTTTCCTGGTTCCAAACACTACCTGCCTTCATTGGCTTATGAGTCCTTTATCCATATTAAAGCCAGCTGTGTGTCATCCTCCGGTCCCTCTCTGACTCTAAAATTCTTCCTCCTTCTTCCACAATTTAGGACTCTTATTATTACATTGTACTCTCTCATATTATACTGAATAATCTCCTCAACTCAAGATCCTTAATTTAATCACATATGCAAAATCCATTTTGTCATGAAAGGTGACATATTCATGGTTTTAAAGATTAGGACATGGATACATTCAAGGACATTTTTCTGACTTACACAATGAATGACACAAAAAGACTCTGAAGACCTAATTTAAATTGAAAAAAAAAATACAGAAAGAAAATGTTGCATAATATAAAACAATGTTCTTTACATACAAACTGTTAGCATAGGATACCTTAGGGTAAGAGAATGAGAGTGGGAGTTGGCTAAATGGTAATTTACTATAAATATTGAAGTGTTTATCTCTTGCCATGAGAATATGCTTATATTATAAGAATATGTTTAAAACTCACTTTTAAACTTCAACTATGAGAATACTTTGAAAAAAGAAACAGAATTATACTACAACATTTCATAGAGACTATTTAGCACAAGCAAATGTTTGATTTTTAAGGGAAATGAGGAATATAAACTGTACATAAAATGAAGATTTCAACTCCAATTATGATGTTTGTTTCATAACTGCACTGATAAACAACCAGTTGTTTTTACATTATTTTTGTTTCTTGTACATGTGAAACACATCACATTGCTTTTTTTTTTTTTCTTCTTGTCTTTCTTTAAGAATACCTCTGTACAGCTAGGGAAGGCTAGCAACAAAGGAGGTAATGATGAAGAGTAGTTAGTTAAGAATGTTGGTATTTTAAGCTTTCTCATATAAAAAAAATAAGCTTACAATTTTAAGAGGAGTCTTAAAGGGTTTTTTCTTCTTAATTTTTAGACCATTAAAGAGAAAAATATAAATAAAAATGAAATAAACATCATAGTATTGGCAGGGAGAAAAAAATCTTTCCTATAAATATTAATTACTTGAAATATGTGCTTTTTAGGCAATAAAACAAGAAATATACTAAAAAATGTTAACCATATTTCTTCCTAGGTTGTGAGGTAATAGGCTAATTTTTATCTTTATTCTTGTATTTGTCAAATTTCCATAATAAGTATATCGAATTTGTAGTAAGAAAAATATAATTTAGTTCTCAAATTATGATTATTCTCTTATACAGTCCAGGAAGACATATTTCCCAAATCTACTACTATAAAAAAGGAAGACAGATTCCATTCATCAATCTAGAAATAAATATATAGAATCCATATATGTTTCATACATTCTAAAATTTCTAAATTCTCTATATTAGAATGGTGGTCAATCAAGTTAGAAATTCAAGTTAAGCATGTGATACTTTATGGGCTCATAATTAGTCATAGATATTGCTAATGGCACTATCAATTTTTTAAGCAATATATTTAACACTATAAAATATATATTTATAAAATGTTTTCTACAAAATAAATGTGACATACAATATTTAAATTAACAATGCAAAAGTAAGGTCTATGTGTTCACTGAAAATTGTAGTAATGTTCATTAAAGTAACTACTTTGTCATTTTTCTAGAAGCAAATCATAAATAACTTTTTTGATATTGAAGCAAAGTTTAAAATTTGTTAACATGATTAAGAAAAAAGCTCAAAGCCATAAACATAGTAAATTTTAATGTAAGCTGGATTCCTAATTAGAATAACCCCAAAATAAACTGATTAAAAATGGACTGTACATTCAATCACATGATCTTTCTAAATCTATCTTGTCACTCTGAAATTTCATTAAGGAGACCTCGTCCATTAAAAAAAAAAAAGAAAAGAAAAAAAAATCATGTTTTTTTTTTTTTTTTTTTTGATAGATTAAAAAGAATATAGAGGGGTTGGGGATATAGCTCGGTTGGTAGAGTGGTAGAGTGCTTGCCTTGCATGCATGTACAAGGCCCTGGGTTCAATCACCAGCACCAAGAAAAAAAAAAAAAGAATATAGAGATCTGTGAAAATAAAATAAAGGAATTAAGTTTTAGTTACTCATTAAATATTCTGAAATTAATTTAGGTTTTATTTTGCTGATAATCCCACAGGAAAAAAAAAACTAGTATGGCCATTATTTTAAAAAACTATAAACTTGCTTTTCCTTTTGAAAATTATTTGATCTCACTGAGTGTGGTGGCTCATGCCTGCATTCCCAGTGGCTCAGGAAGCTAAGGCAGGAGGATCGCTAGTTCAAAGCCAGCCTCAGCAACAGCAAGGTGCTAAGTAACTCAGTGAGCCCCTGTCTCTATATAAAATACAAAATAGGGCTGGGGATATGGCTCAGAAATTGAGTCCCCCTCGAGTTCAATCCCTAGTACAACCCTCCTCCCCCAAAATTAAGTATTTAATCTAATATTGTATTTTACATAATTAGATATGAAAATTATATCATATTTTTATCAGTATAAAGTTAAATAGAGACTATTAAGTGAAACAGTATCCAATGCAATACACATAAAGCAAACTCAATGAATTCTCAGAAAAAAGGACTTTTCTGTGCAGTACAGAGAATATGATGAAAGCTCTCCAGGGGGAAAAGCGACTCTTATCCTTTAAAATGCAGTTATTTCCTGTGGTTCTTTTCTTCCTCCAGGAAATACACAATAGAAACTATTTACTGAAAAGCTGATAAAATGAATGATTTCTCCAGAAAATAAAGAGTAGGATAATTACATTCTTTGAAAAAAATAAATCCTTGGAGGTCATCAATCACTGAAACTGGCTGTGAATTCCAATAGTTAGTGTAATATATTGAAATCATTCTTTACTCCACACATAGGCATGGGATTAAAGGAAAACCAGTATAGAAATACAGAGTAAAATCAGAAAGTCTTCACACATGTCCATGCTGTTTTTCTTGTGCATCCTGCCTTTGTCCATCCTGTTCCCTGTTCTTCAATGTATCAAAAATAATCCTAGCTATTGAAATTGAGCGCTTACTATGGGTCAAGCACAGCATTAGTTTTTTTAAGCCCATCATATCTAGTGAGGCTGACATCCTGTAGAAGAGATATTATACCCATTTCTCAGAGGATAAACTAAAGATCAGTGAGGCCAAACAACTTGTCTAAGTGACACAACTTATAATAAGACTAACTAGGATTAAAGACATTGCTTTTCTACCTCATGGGTCTTGCTACTTTCCATTCACATTTTAATCTTCCTTTGAATTTGAAATACTTGCTAATTCAAATTTCTGCCTTTTATTTTGCTGTCCCTTTGTGTAGGAAGTTATCATGGCCACTCATTTATTTTCTCATTACCTTTCTATCCATCAATTTACTTAATGCTGAAAAAATAAAACCAAGTAATAGCTAAATTAATCTGAAAAAAGAATAATTATCTGCCATTTTTTAAACATAAGTTTATTTGGTAATTTGAAAAACTTAACTGTTTGTTCTTTCATTCTTTATCATGTAGCAAATATCATACCTAATAAACTAATAGAATTTGGGAAGTAAGTTAGTCCAATATGAATTATTTAGTCAAAATTCAATTTGTGGCTCAGTGGTAGAGTGCTTGCTTAGCACTTGTGAGGCACTGGGTTCGATTCCCAGCACCATATAGAAAAAGTAAATAAACAAAATAAAGCTATTGTGTCCGTATACAAATAAAAAAATTTTTTAAAAGATTTTAAAATATTTAAAAATCCAATAGCTTTGCAGTAGCTTTCATATACAAAGTACACTTACATTCTTTATAGCAAATAAAACTTTTCAAGTTTCAATACTTCATTGAATTCATCAGTAAGCCTACAGTGAAAATCCCAGGGCAAATAAGGCTGAGTCTCCAGAAATACAAAGTGTAAATTATTAAATAAATTTTCACTGGATGTAAAGAGCTAACAGAAGAAAAAGGAACTATTATTCATTTCACAATTTTGAAATGTCACAAGTTTCACAAATTATTTTCTCATTTAAATTAATCTTAACCTGTTTGTAAATTATGACTGGTAATGTTTAATATGTTAAAAGTTAATTTCGTAAGTGCTCTAAATCATTAGTTTATTTTCAAAAATGAATGTTGATTCTCAAATGCATCTAAGACAATATAGAATAGGAAAATAATTTTATAAATAAGAAAAGTGAATTCTAGTCCAGGGCTGATAAAATTATCAATTAAAAGCATTTATAACATAATGAAATAATATGAAGATTAAACAAAAGATATTCATGATATTATGCCTGCCTCATTAATAAAAATTTATACAGAATCTTTTTTTGTTTGGTACCAAGGATTGAACTCAAGTGACCACTGAGCCACATCCCCAGCCCTATTTTGTATTTTTTTTTTTTTATTTAGAGACTGGGTGTCACTGAGTTGCTTAGTACCTTGCTTTTTGCTGAGGCTGGTTTTGAATTCACAATCCTCCTGTCTTTGCCTCCTGAGCCGCTGGGATTACAGGCGTGTGCCATCGCACCTGGCCAGAATCTTATTCAATTATTTACTTTTGGAAAAAAAAATAATGAATGTTCACTGCATGCTAGGTGTTACAACTTACATTCATTATCTTGTACCACCATCCTTATTTTATTGATAATAAGAGACTCAGGATAATTAATGAACTGAAGATCAATAGCTAGTATTTGCAAAAACATAGATCATTTCTATTCAATCATCCCATTTTATTAATTTTTGCTATTTCATATCTCTGTCACAATCAAAGCTACATGAATATCTTTCACAATGGACGAGGGCGATGACCTTCTAAATGGTCGAAGACATCAACCAAGTTCTGTCGTTAGACTATTCTCCACACTACAACCAGAATTGCCATATTTTGACACAAATCCAATATTGTTAATGTCTTGCTTAAACATACAGAGATGCTTCTCCTTGCTCTTAAATGAGGAAAAAAACTCTTTATTGTGGCATTTACAATCTGCATAATCTGGACCTTGTTCTACTCTGGATTCAAATCATATTGCCACAGTTTTCTGCTCCATCAGTGCAGGTCTTCCTTCTCTCCAATTTCAATTCACTAGTGTACTTTCTTTTAATCAACTCTATTGTGGTAAAATTTACATAAAATGCACAAATTCTGATAAATTTTGAGGAATGTATAAGTGCATGTATTCAAAGCAAGATATACAGCATCTCCATCACTGCAGAAGTTTCCCTCAGGCGTGCCTGTTTGCAATTTTACCCTATACTTAGAGAAAGCAACATCTGAAACCACAGATTAATTCTGCCTGTTCTACAACTTTATATAAATAGAATCATCCTTCTGATCTCTGTTTTTAATTTAACTTTTTCACTCAACATAATGTTTTAACACTTATTCATGCTGTGTGTTTATCAACAGTTTGATGAAGATGGTTCAACTGTATGAATATATGACAACCTATCCACTCACTGGTAAATAGACACTTAAGTTACCTAGAACTACCAAAAATTCTCAGTTACAAGTTTCTCTAGGAATAAATGTTTTTGTTTTTCTTTGATAACTATCCAGAATCTGATCTGAGTTATATGGCCAACAAATGCCTAACTTTTAAAGAAAATACTGTTATTACACATGCTTGAACCTTTTTATCATCCCTCTAGTTTAGGAGTGTTCTATATATATCCTCATCATCATTGGGTGTTTTCAATTTTAAAAACTGAAGTCATTTGAATGAATGAAAATTTAATTTTCATTTTACGGATTATTAGTGATGCTGAGCATCTCTATATATTTATTGGAGATTCATATTTCTTTTTATTTTTCTGAACTCTACTACTTTTATATGCTTATACGTATGTTTGTACATATACATGTGCATATATATGCTCTGGATACAAGTTCCTGTTTTTATATATATATATATATATATATATATATATATATATATATATACACACACACACACACACACACATACATACACACAAACACATACACACAAACACATACACACACACATATATAGCATATATATGGCAATTATCACATTTTTTGGTTTTCATTTTCAAATGTAGTCTTTCAAATATGAGAATGCTTTAATTTTGATATTAACATGTCTATTTGTGCTTTTTTGCATCCTAAGAAAGCATTGCCTTCTGTTAATGAAGATTTCAGTTTCTTATTTTACTTAAAGTTTTATAGTTGTAGCTTTCATCTTTAAGCTTATGATTCTATATTAAAATTATGTTCAATAGGGTTGACACTCATGTTTTGTCATGCAGAGGTTCAGATATTTGAATATCATTTGAGGAATAGACTATCTTCATAGTGTTGAATTATATTGCTGGCTTTATTGAAAATCAGTTAAACACGTGTGCATTAGTCTACTTCCAGATTGCTTTTTCTGTTTCATTGATACATATGATTAATTTTCAAAACTCTACTTTCTTGATTAACAAAACTTTATGGTAAATTTTGAAATCAGATGGTGAAAGTCCACCGAATTTGTTCTTCAATACTGCTTTGGTTCCTCTAGTTCATTTGAATTTCCAAATAAAAGTACTGGAATAAGCTTTTCAATTTCTACCAAAAAGGCCTGCAGACCATTGGGCATGGTAGCACATGCCTGCAATTCTCCTACTCCAAAGGCTGAAGCAGAAGGATCACAAGTTCAAGGTTAGCATGAATAATAGTGATACCCTGTTTGAAAGTAAAATGAAAAAGGCTAGGGATATAGTTAAGTAGTAGAGCATATGCCTGGCAGAAACATGGCTCTGGGTTTAGTCCCCAGTACTGCAAATAATAAAGGCCTGAAGAAAGTTTCATTGGTATGTTTCAGTCAGATTTTCATCACTGTGACCAAAGACCTGACATGAACAACTAGAGGAGGAAAAATTTATTTTGGCTCACAGTTCCAGAGATGTCAGTCCATAGAAATCCAACTTCACAGCTCTGGGCCCAAGGTGAGGCAGAAGGTCATAGCAGAAGGGATGGTAGGGGAAGCAGTCAGGGCATAGCAACCAGGAAGCAGAAAGGGACCCTAGGGGAGATGTGCCCTTCCAGATAACGCTCCCAGTGACCCACCTCCTCTAGCCACACTCCACCTGCCTACGGTTACCACTCAGTCAGTCCACTCAAACTAGGATGGACTCATTAGCTTACAATTCTCAAAATCTAATCATTTTACCTCGGAGTATTTCTGCATTAAGTGGAGCTTTTAGGGGACATCTCATATTTAACAGGATAACAGTGAATCTATAAATTTTAATTTACAAATTAACTTGAAGAAAATGAGCATCTTAATAATATTAAGTCTTCTGAAAATCTTTAGATTTTTAATTTCTCTCAGCATAACTCTATAGTCTCCATTTTAAAGGAATGCATGTATTCTGCTATTGTTGAGTATTTTATAACTTCAGAAATTAGGGTAGTTTTGTTTTTTCAACTGCCCATTTTTGGTATATAGAAATACAACTGAATTTTACAAATTGAATTTATATCCTGTGACCTTAAAAATGCAGTTATAAGTTGGAGCATTTTCTTGCTATATTTTTAGAATTTCTTTGTACTGAGTCATAACAACTGTGGAGAGAATTTTTCTTCCTTATTCCCAGTATTTATACCTCTTCTTTCTATGAGATTTAGTACGACAGTGAATAGACATGGGAATGGTGGATCTTCTGACCTTACTTTCTGTTTCAAGAAGAAAGCATTCAATTTTTACCATTAGGTGTGACATTAGCTGTAGAATACTTTTTTTAAGATATCCTTTCAGAGATAGTATCTTATTGGTAGATCTTATTGGTAGCATTTCATTGACAGGTTTTTTTTTCTCTTCCTTTTAGTACATTAGAAATATTGTTTTATTGTCTTTGAACTGTTTTTCTATTTTTTTTCTTTTCCCTATTTTTATTGTTGTACACAATGGTGGGATTCATTGTTGCATATTCATGCATATACATAACATAACAATATAATTTGGATCTACTGTTTTCTGATGTGAAGTCAGTCATCAACCTTAACATTGTTCCCCCTATGTAATATATTTCTTTCTCTGATGATACCTAAATAGAGCAATTATTGTCTAATGTGCCAATTATGTGCTTTTTTTTTTTTGGCTTGTTTTATTAATTGGAGGACTTTTTTGGTACTGGTGGTTGAACCCAGGGCCAGCCCTTTTATTATCACTATCATGTTTTCATGTTTGTGTGTGTGTGGTGTGTGTGTGTGTGTGTGTGTGTGTGTGTTTTGAGACAGGTCTTCACTAAGTTGCTAAGGCTGGCTTTGAATTTGTGATCCTCCTGTCCCAGCCTTCTGAGCCTCTGGGATTACATACATGCGCCACCACACCCAACAAATGTGAATACTTTTCTACCACTTTGCCTTCAGATATTTTTTCTTACCCATTCTCACTCTTCTGAGACTTTAATTACAGCAACATTATTCTGCTAAATTCAACATATAAGCTATCTCAGGATTGGTTTATCTTTACTATTTCCCTGCTTCACATTTTTGTGTTTCTTGGGTGATTTTTATTATGTTCTAGACATTGTAGATGGTATGTTACAGATGCTCAGAACTCTGCTGTCTTTCTTTGAAGAGTTCTGACTCTTGTTTTATTAGGCAATTCAATTACTAGCACACCATACTAAATTTGTGCAAGTTTTAGTTGATTCTTTAGTGTGAATGATCTCTCAAAAGTTCAAGAAGATTCCCAAGTTCCTATAAATTGGTGGAAATCAACCTCCAAACTGTGCTGAATCAGGTTTCAAGGTTGGCTTAGTCAGAAAGACTAGGCCTTTCTCTGGGACATGGAATGTATGATGAAGCACAGACTTTCTGTTTTCTCAGGAAAAAAAAATGCTAGAAGTGATATAAAGATCTCATAAGATTGTCCCACATTTGTGGCCTGAATCAACTCAATTCTACTACCTTTTAAAAATCTTTAGTCCATATTAGCAACCCTATGGTAGATTTGAGGGAGTCTCCATCTGTTATGTATTCATTCATACCTGCCCTTACCAAGTGCTCACAAATGATCTGCATATGTACTTTCTGGCATTTTCCCAAGCATAGGACTCTTATCTCTAGTGTTCTCGGTAGGAGCACTATGCTCTACCTAGACTGCAGCTTGCTGTAACAGTCGAGAAATTGTCCCCAGGCAAAAATGATAACTGTAAGGCTTCTTTAATAAGTCTTCCTTTTTTCAGTGACTTGAAGTCTTGCATTCTCATTCTGCAGTGACTGAAAACTATTGCCTCATAAATATTTTCCAGTTTAATAGTTGTTTATTAAAAGAAGTCCAGTATCAGTTATACTTACATAGCTGGAAATGGAAGTCCACATGCATTCTTGCATAGAGACATTTTTTTCTTATACGTTTCTTATAATTCTTATACATTAAGAAAATGTAATAAATTAACACCAATCTACCATGAATTCCATAGATTTATTTCAGAAAATCATGTTTAAGGATATCTCTATGGTTTCTGTGATGTGAAATGCTAACACTTTTAATTGCTAAAATTAAATTGTTCATTCAGTGAATTATTTGTTTTTGCTAACTTGCAGCAAAACAAATTCAAGGGAAATTACTAATATAAAGTACTTACATAGATTATATTGTGGCTCATTCTTATAGTATATGCATATTTACTCCTGCATTACATATATTTGTGAGTAGTATATTCCCAATGCAGTTCATAATTAATTAACTACTTAATTTAAATCATTTTCTTAGATGGAGCTGGAAAATTTGTAAATTGTTTAATTTAACTTAAGTTATATGGTGGTAATGGAAAAGCATAGAGTATAGTTTTAAAAATTTGAAGTTCCATGCAAATTCACCAGTTTTAACTTATCATGATCAATAGCTAAGTATTTGACATTAAAAAAGAGGGTGAAGCTGGTTGTGGTGATGCACACCTGTAATCACAGCAACCAGGGAAACTGAGGTCAAAGGATCACAAGTTCAAGGCCAGTCTCAGCAAGTAATTGAAGCCCTAAGTAACTTAGTGAGACCCTGTCTCACTATAAAAATAAAAAGTGCTGGGGATATAGCTCAGTGGTATAGTTTCTTTTGGTTAAAAAAATTAATTAGGTGAATTTATTTTTAAATTAACAAACCAAATGTTTCGTCAATATGAGATCCAATATTTGTCTATTCAGAAGAAGTCAGTTGTTACCAGTTGAGGCAGATGACTGAAATCATTACTATTCCCAAACATTTTTGGAACACAAAATCTGGAATAAAAGCGTTCTCTCAAGGGATTAAAGGATTAACAGCATAGCTATTGAATTAAGAATGCTATTGAACTGACTTTGGAAATTTACCTTGTTATAAGCACAGCTGCATCCACTGAAGTCAAATCTTCCCCCCAGCTTGTGGACATCTCTAAATGTATGTCATTCTTCTTGCCAAATTCTTCATGTTGCCATTTACAAAAACTCTCCAGCATTTTCTCTCCATGATGCCCAATATACAGATCTGCCTGTAACACAATATATTTTACTTCAAGGCAGATTTTTCTTAGATATAAAAAAAAAAACTAAACTAAAAACTGAGGAAACTTCCTGAATTACTAAAACAGACTGCTACCATAACATTAATTAGAACCTGGAAGACATTTAGCATTAATTTAGCCTGAGCTGAAAAAATCTTAAAACTTTGTGAAGGTACAATATTATAAAATCTGCTTAATGCTTCTCTGAAAAAGGAAAGAGGTACAACGGCACATTAGAAGATGTGGAACTTTTAGACTTAAATAACTCATTTCTTATACAATTTAAGAACAACATTTTTCTGAAGTGTCTGTTAGGTAGTATGCCAAAATGATGCCACAGACTGTGGTACATTTAAATGAACTACAGATAAGAAAATGCTTTTAAAGCACATGTTTAACTAATAGAAAAAATCTGTCACTTAAAATGGCTTTTCAAAGTGCCATTTTGGAAAGTTAAGGTTTGTTGTCAGGATCCTTGGAAACTAAAAACATTCCATTTTTTGAAAAAAAATTGAGGTATTAAGCAACACTAAAAGGCAGTTTTATGTATACTTTAAGTGACTCAGTGGATATTTCTGGATTTTAAGTCAATAAAACTATATCCCTAACATTCCCTTTATTTAAAAGTTCCTGAACACAGTTTCTTACCCACTTAATTGAATAAAAACTCAAGACTTTCTTACTGGAGTTTCATGGAGCAGAATAAGCTTTATCACACGAAGATTGACCTGCACACCAAGACTCTTGTGTTGGAAAAGGTTAAAAACCTAAAAACAAATAAAAATTAAAAACCTAAAGTAAAACTGAAAAACATCTTGATTTTTCTTAAAGGCCAAACATGGGGGAAGTCTCAGTTTAGTTGAGAAATCTTATTTTAAAATGCTGGAAAATAAGATGATTTTTAATGGTGGTTTGATTTAAAAATAAACTTAGCATTTATTTAATTTGTATTAGAAAATATATAACTGGCAAACCAAAGCCATGCTTTCAGCCACATTACTACATAAAAGAGACTGACATCATTAGGCTACGTCATTAGCACACTCCTGGAGTGCTCAGGATGCAGCAGAATATGGACAGAATTCTCTGAAGTGTGAAAACCCTGCCCACTGGAAAAACAGTCAAGTGACAGTAAACGTAGTAAAAACAGTAAAAACAGTAAATTTATCCCTGAATCAATGGTTCTTACCTTGCCTTCTATAGTAACTGGAATTAAAAATGGACATTTGCCTTTGGTCTTTATTTCTGTTTATTCTCCCTAAGAACTATTCTTTATTAAGATCTGCTAGTTTTTCCTTGAAGAAAGTTTACCCAACAGAGTTACAGTGAAGTCAAAGGATTAAGTTGGTAGGATACATCCCTAGAATCCTAGATATAAACTAGATTTCTTCAGTCCAGGAATTGTTAACTAAAATTAGCTATGTAAGTTTAGCTGGCTAACATTTTATCGAGTAAATTTTAGGTTTTAGTTGTCAACTATAACCATTTAATTTTACATACATATATAAGACCTCAGTAGATACCAACATCTATTTTTATACAACCTCTTAATTAACCTATAGAGCTTTTGGTAGGGTCATGCATGTAAACGTATATTGTAACATTTCTGCTGATATCAACAAATGACCTTTATAAGAGAGAAGGAAAATAAAGGCATAAAAAGAAAGAGAGAAAAGAATAAAAGAGAAAGAGTTTTGCCACATGAAAATTAATAAAGGTTTTTTTTTAAAATTAAATGTGAATCATTATTTTGACATCTCTTTGGAGATTTATCATTTTGGTATACCCAAGATACCAAATCAATATTTTTACTGATGTCAATAAAAGAAAGGAACAGGAATGAGTTAATTTTTAAAAAAAAAAAACTTCATTATAAATACTCACACATTTCTTCCTTAGAGTTTTCTTGAAAAAATTCCAAGCGCACTTTAAAGTTTGCCTACCATATTTAAGATGGTTAGAATGAATCTCCTGGCTGCATCTGCTCCATGATAAGAAACCATTGCTGGATCTGCAACCACTACAGTCTCTATGTTGTATTCTTGAGGTAATTTGTATGAATACCGCTTCCCTCTTCCATTCTCTGCTATTTTTTTAGACCTAGGTCTTCCTTTATCTGCAAAAAAAGAAATGAATTTTCAAATGTAGCTCTATCTTGGTTAAGTTAATAATGTTAATCTTCATAGTAGTGACAGAACCAATTATGTTCCCTGCACAGATGAAATCACAAAGGGTACTTGGCTTTGGGGTATAAACTTAAAATCAGGTAGGATGGGCTTCAGCCATTTATTAGCTCTGTCATTTTAGGAAACCAGTTTCTCCCAGTCAGTCTCAACTTCCTCATCTGTGAAATGAATAATAATACCACCTACTTTCTATAGAATCATTTATAGATGGCTTAGAAGATCACATTGGTAAAATTTCTATCACAGAATTCCATATAAACAAAATAACTCAGTAAATAAAATATATTGTAATTTTCTTTTGACACAAATATTGAACATATTACATAAATTAAGTACTGGAAGTGAAAGCTCCACACATCCTAACTTCATGCAGGTGATCACAACTTCTTAATCATTATAAATGAACAAGAATTTGGCTTCACTTTCTGTCAGAAGCACATCAAAATTATACCTTTGAATGATAAAGATTCCTTAAACACAGACAAATACAAGGAGAAAATACAAACAAAATAAGCTTGACTACATAAAAATTAAACACTTCTCTTTATCAAACCATGCCACTTTCAGAATGAAAATCATGCCAATGAGGAGCAATATTTTACTGCATTTTCAGAATAAAGAAATGAAGAGCCACTATATATGGATAGCAGATAACTCAATAGAAAAATGAGTGAAGGACTTGAATAGTCATTTCTCACAAGAATTAACTAAATGAGTAATTGGTATATTTCTTTGGTGCCCTCAGGGCCATACAAATTATAATAATAATTATTATAATTATACTTATATATTATAATATAAGAAACAGTTGGATAAATGAATTTTGGCCCATTTGTTTAACAAAAAATAATAAACCACTACCTAACAATGAAAAGAAACCAATTGCTGCAAGGTGGAAAATACATATGAACCTCATAGGGATGAGCAAGGAAGAAAGTTACAACACAGAAGGTAGTGTGAATCTATTTATAGAAACATCAAAAGCTGAGAAGATATCATGTTATCTTCCATAGGAGATACCAATGCCTAGGAGTGGGAAAAAGAACCATATAAACTCACAGTAATATTTAGTAGGCAACACTCCTACAAGTTTATGAACAGACTCATCTTGGTAGGATCCACACCTAATAAACGCATTATGAGAAATATATAATATATATGAGAAATTTCAATTTATGCACATATTGTCACATTTTAATCTCAGATTTTAGGGAAGTTGTAAAGCAGAGATTATTGGTTGTCTCTTTATATCCATTGCTTATTCTTTCCTTTAGGAATAGAAAATTATTTCTCACTGTTGTCTTTTACTTGGGTCTGTGACCAGCTTACCAGAAGCAATTCTTAGCTTGTGGTTGAATGGGGTGTGATCATGTAGCTGCATGTTTAAAATGGAATATGGGCAGAATGGTATGTGAAAGAAAGTCAAGGTTTGAACATCTTCTCTCAGATGCCAAAGGTAGGACAAAGTCTGTGGAGAAAAAGCAGGGGTTGGATCTGGTAAGCCTGGAGAAATCAGTGGAGTAGAAGATTGAGTGGGAGGAAGGAGAGATGGGACAGGAGAAGAAATGCAGAATTTATTCCAAAAAATTATGCTATGTACATGTGCAAACACACCACAGTGAATTCCACCTCTGTGTGTATCTATAAAGCATCATAGATTAAAAAAATAACTAAATAAATAGAAGTAAGACCGGTAGAGTAGAGGAAGGAGGAGGGTAGTAAAATAGAAGGCACTTAGAATGGAACAAATTAAAGTCCATGCATGGGTGACAATCAACCCAACTATGTGTAACTATAATGCATTAATGAAAACATTTTTTAAAAAAATTCCTTGTCCCTTACTTTTTCTCTTTGCTTCATGCCATGGTCAAGAAATTAGATACGGACCTGTGCAGGACCCAGGCTCACAGTAGGCTCAGGTCCATCCCGCCACTGGCAGACACTTGCTGGAGCTCAGGCTCTGGCACAGACCCACCCACACTGAAATACACAGGACCCAGGCTGATGGTGATTCCAAGCTCGCCGCCCCTTCCACCTGGGAGCCCAAGCCTAACCCACTTCCATCTTGGGACACTGCAGACATTGCCATAGCCTTCCCCACACAGTAGCCCCTAACTTTTGACAACAGACAGGGCCTAGAAGCAGCTGCAACTCAGAGCAGGCATCCCAAAGACAGTGTAAGGCCCACTCTTTCAGCTCCATCTTTGTAAGAAGATGCATCCAGAATGGGGCATTTCCACTGTTATCTCGAGTTAAGCTCGGCTATTGCTGCCACCAACTTTAGTTGCAGTAGCATATATTGAGGGACACCAGCAGGGTCTGGAAGCCCAATATCAAGGTGATGTACAGACAATCTGCCTGGGCACTACAAGAATATAGGGTAGAAACAGTAATATCTCAGATCCACATTGCAAGAAAGGAAGACACATAGACAACATGAAAAAACAAGGGAGGAAAGTGCCCCAAACAAACCATAACACTACAATTTCAGAACCCATGGACAGAAAACTCAATGAAATGTCAGAGAAGGAGTTCAGAAGGTTCATAATTAAAATAATCTGTGAATTAGAGAATGACCTAAATGATTAAATACAGGCAAAAAATGATCACTCCAACAAAGAAATAAGAGAGCAAAGATAGGTAGAAAAGATTACCTCAAGAAAGACATAGACTCTGGAAAAAAAAACAGACAGAAGTCCTTGAAATGAAGAAAAAATTAAACCAAATAAAAAAAAACTCAATAGAATGTATAACCAACAGACTAAGTAACTTGGAAGAAAGAATGTCAGATAAGGAAGACAAAGTATACAATCTGGAAAATAAAGTTGACCACACAGTGAATAAGGTTAGAAACCATGAACAGAACATCCAAGAATTATGGGGCAGCATCAAAAGATCAAACTTAAGAATTATTGAGATAGAGGAAGGCACAGGCTTTCAAACAAAAGGAATGCACAATCTTTAATGAGATAATATCAGAAAATTTCCCAAGCATAAATTACAAATTGGAAAACCAAATACAAAAGGCTTTGATGACACCAAAAGTACAAAATTACAACTGATATACACTAAGGCACATTATAATGAAAATGCCGAGCATTCAGAATAAGGATAGAATCTTAAAAGCCACAAGAGAAAGGAATTAGGGGGAGACCAATTCATATGTCAGCAGATTTTTTTCAACTAAGACACTCAAAGCCAGGAAATCATGGAACAACATAAACCAAGCTCTGAAAGAAAATAGATGCAAACAAAGAATATTTTATCCAGCAAAAGTAAGCCTTAGATTTGAGAATCAGCAGAAGGAAGTATTACACTAAAGGAAAAAAACTAATCAGAGGAGAAACCATGTCAAGTTAAATACCCCCACCCCCAAAAAAAAGGCGGGGAATACAAATCATGTCTCAATAATAACCCTGAATGTTAATGGCCTAAACTCACCAATCAAAAGACATAAACCAGCAGATTGGATCAAAAACAAAGACCCAACAATATGCTGCCTCCAGAGACTCATCTCACAGGAAAAGATATCCACAGACTAAAGGTGAAAGGTTGGGAAAAAATCATACCACTCACATGGACTGCAGAAGCAAACAGGGATTTCCATCTTTGATATAAAGATATTTGACATAAATAAAGTAGACTTCAGGCTAAGGTTAATCAAAAGAGATAAAGAAGAGCACTACATACCACTCAAAGGAACCATATACCAACAAGACTTAACAATTATAAATATATATGCCCCAAACAATGGAGCATCTACGCTTATCAAACAAATTCTTCTCAAGTTCGAGAGTCATATAGACCACAATAATTTTGGGTTACTTTAACATACTTCTTTCACCACTGGATAGATCTTGCAAACAAAAACTGAACAAAGGCACTATAAAACTCAATAAAGCAAACAATTACTTAGACTTAACAGACATATATAGAATATTTCATCCATCAAGGAGTGAATACTCTTTCTTCACAGGAGCACATGGATCCTTCTCTAAAATAGATCATATACTACGCCACAAAGCAAATCTTAGCAAAAATAAAAAAAACAGAGATACTACCCTGCATTCTATCAGATAATAATAGAATGAAATTAGAAATTGATGATAAAATAAGAAATAAAAGCTACTCCAACACTTGGAGACTAAATATGCTACTGAATGAATAATGGGTGGCAGAAGACATCAAGGAGGAGATGAAAAAAACTTAGAGGTGAATGAGAACACAGATAGTCACACAGAAATCTCTGGGACACTGTGAAGGCAGTTCTAAGAGGACAGTTCATTGCATGGAGTTCATTCCTTAAAAGAAGAAAAATTCAACAAATAAATGACTTAACATTACATCTCAAAGCCCTAGAAAAAGAAGACAATCTATACCAAAAGCAGTAGAAGACAGGAAATAATTCAAATCAGAGCTGAAATTAATGAAATTGAAACAATAGAAACAATTGACAAAACAAAAAAGTTGATTCTTTAAAAAACAAATAAAATTGATAGACCCTTAGGCATGCTGACAAAAGGAAGGAGTGAGCAAACTCAAATTACTAACATATAAGATAAAAAGAAAATATCACAACAGACACAACATATCTCAGAAATACAGAAGTGGTGAAAGAGGGCATCCCTGTCTTGTTCTAGAATTACAGAAGATAATTAGAAATTATTTTTTTTGAAAACTTGTACTCCAATAAAATAGAAAATATCAAAGGTATTGACAAATTTGTAGAGTCATGTGATTTGCCCAAATTGAATCAGGATGATATACACAATTTAAACAGATCAATTTCACAGGATGAAATAGAAGATACCTTCAAAAACCTATCAACCAAGAAAAGCCCTGGACCAGTTGGATACACAGCCGAGTTCTACAAGACCTTTAAAGAAGAACTAATACCAATACTCTTAAATTTATTTCAGGAAATAGAAAAAGAGGCAGCACTTCCAAACTCATCTGGTGAGACCAATATCACCCCAATTTCAAAACCAGGCAAAGACACATCAAACAAAGAAAACTTCAGACCAATATATCTAGTAATATAGATGCAAAAATTCTCAATAAAATTCTGGAAAATCGAATACAAAAACATATCAAAAAGATTGTGCACCATGATCAAATGGGGTTCATTCCAGGGATGCAAGGTTGGTTCAGCATATGGAAATCAATAAATATAATTCATCACATCAATAGACTTAAAGATAAAAACCATATGATCATCTCAATAGATGCAGAAAAAGTATTTGAAAAAATACAGCACCCCTTCATTTCAAAACACTAGAAAAACTAGGGATAACAGAACATATCTCAACATCATAAAAGCTATGTATGCTAAGTCCCAGGTCAACATCATTCTAAATGGAGAAAAACTGAAAACATTCCCTCTAAAAACTGTAACAAGGCAGGGATGCCCTACTTTCACCACTTCTATTTAACATAGTTCTTGAAACACTGGCCAGAGCAATTAAACAGATGAAAGAAATTAAAGGGATATGGATGGGTAAAGAAGAACCAAATTAGCTCTATTTGCTGACCATATGATTCTATACCTAGAAGACCCAAAAAGTTCCACCAGAAAACTTCTAGAACTAGTAAATGAATTCAGCAAAATAGCAGGATACAAAATCAACACCCATAAATCAAAGGCATTTCTCTATATCAGTGAAAAATCCTCTGAAAGGGAAATAAGGAAAACTATCCCATTTACAATAGCATAAACAAAAAAAATACTTGGGGCTGGGGTTGTGGCTCAGCGGTAGAGCACTCACCTAGCATGTGTGAGGCCCTAGGTTCGATCCTCAGCACCACTTAAAAATAAATAAATAAATAAAGATATTTGAAAAATAAAAATAAAATAAAATACTTGGGTATTAACTAATAGGTGAAAGACCTCTACAATGAAAACTACATAATGCTAAAGAAAGAAATCAAAGAAGACTTTAGAACCACTATTTGACCCAGCTATCCCACTCCTCAATCTGTACACAAAGAATTTAATATCAGCATACCAAGGTAACACAGCCACATCAATGTTTATAGCAGCTGAATTCACAAAAGCTAAACTGTGGAACTAACCTAGATGCCCTTCAATAGATGAATAAAGAAACTGTGGTATATATAGACAATGGAATATTACTCAGCATTAAAAGAATAAAATTATAGCATTTGCAGGTAAACGGATGGAGTTGGAGAATATCATGCTAAGCCAAGTAAACCAATCCCCAAAAACGAAATGCCAAATGTTTTCTCCAATAAGTGGCTACTGATTCATAATGGGAGGGGGCATGGAAAAAATGGAGGAACTTTGGGCAAAGAAGAGGTAGGGGTGGAAAGGAGGGTGGGGGCAGGAAAGATGGTGGAATGAGATAGACATCATTACTCTAAACACATGTATGAATACACATGTGGTGCAATGCTACATCATGTACAACCAGAGAAATGAAAAGTTGTGCTGCAGTTGTGTACAATGAATCAAAATGCACTCTGCTGCCATATATACCTAATTAAAATAAATTAATAAAAAGAAGACTTTAGAAGGTGGAAAGATCTACCTTGTTCTTGGATAGGTAGAATTAATATTATCAAAATGACCACACTACCAAAAGCACTGTACATATTTAATGCAATTTAAATCAAAATCCCAATGACATTCCTCATAGAAATAGAAAAAAAAAAGTCATAAAATTCATCTGGAAAAATAAAAGACCCAGAATAGCTAAAGCAATCCTTAGCAAGAAGAGTGAAGCAGACCTTAAACTATACTTCAGAGCATTAGTAACAAAAATAGCATGATATTGGCACCAAAATAGACTTGTAGACCAATGGTACAGAAGAGAGGACACAGAGATTAACACACATAATTAAGTTATCTTATATTAGACAAAGGTGCCAAAAACATACATTGGAGAAAAGATAGCCTTTTCAACAAATGGAGCTGGGAAAATTGGAAACTCATATGCAACAAAATGAAATTAAACCCCTATCTCTAACCATGCACAAAATTCAACTCAAAGTGGATCAAGGACCTGGGAATGAAACCAGTGACACTGCACAAGAACTAATATCAAGAATCAATAAATGGGATGGATTCAAACTAAAAAGTGTCTTCTCAGCACAAGAAACAATCAATGAGGTGAATAGAGAGCCTACATCCTGGGAGTAAATCTTTACTCCTCACACATCAGACAAAGCACTAGTCTATAGGGCATATAAAGAACTAAAAAATCTAAGCACCAAAATATAATAATAATCCAATCAATAAATGGGTCAAGGACCTAAACAGACACTTCTCAAAAGATGATATACAACCAATCAACAAATATATGAAAAAAATGTTCTATATCTCTAGTAATTTAAGAAATGCAAATCAAAACTACTCTAAGATTTCATCTCACTCCAGTCAGAATGGCAGCTATTGAGAATACAAACAACAATAAATGTTGGTGAGGATGTGGGGAAAAAGGCACACTCATGCACTGCTGGTGGGACTACAAATTGGTGCAGCCAATATGGAAAGCAGTATGGAGAATCCCTGGAAAACTTGTAATGGAACCACCATTTGACCCAGCTGTCCCACTCCTTGGTGTATACCAAAAGGACTCAAAAACAGCATACTACAAGGACACAGCCAAATCAATGTTTATAGCAGCACAATTCAAATAGCTGAACTGTAGATCCAACCTAGATGCCCTTCAGTAGATGAATGGATAAAGAAAATGTGGCATGTATACACAATTTAATATTACTCAGTATTACAAGAGAATTAAAATCATGGCATTTGCAGGTAAACGGATGGAGCTGGAGAATATAATATTAAGTGAAATTTGCCAATCCTGATAAAACAAATGCCAAATGATTTCACTGATTTAAGGATGCTCATCTATAACATGCTGCAGGGGGGTGGGATAGGAGGATTAAATAAACTCTAGATACGGCAAAGGGAAAAAGGGAAGGGAGTGGAAGAGAGGGGGCTTAGGAGTAAGAAAGATGGTGGAATTTTATGGTCATTATTACTTTGTGTACAACCAGAGATATGAAAAATTATGTTCTATATGTGTAATATAAATTGAAATGCATTCTATTGTCATATATAACAAATTAAAATTTTAAAAATTTCAAAAAAGAAATTAGACAAAGTGCTGTGAGATAAGGTGGATACTGCAGAAGATAACACTTTCAGAGGATAGTGAATATAAGATAGGAAGAATCTAGACAACTGGATGTTGTCACTAGTCAGACTGCCAGTCTTCCCTGTCCCACCTGAATACTTATAAACTATAACATATTCAAGGAAAAAAATTCTATATTTGAACCACTGTATTTGTTTGTTTTATAGCTGCCATGCCTATACCATAACTAAGAGATGGCTCCCACTTCCCTGCAGTTGGCATTAGATTCCCCCCAAGTCATGCTTCTAACTATTTGCTGGGCTGTCCTTATTAGCACAATAGGAGCCCTACAAAAGGAAAGACAGAGTGTTTACACTCCTTAATACCTGTCAGATTATAAGAACTATCCCTGTGTATTTAAAAAAAAATGCCTCTCACAGTCTATATGTAGCCATCAAAGTAATTTCATGTGTTCTAGATATTGTAGCTCCAATGGTAATTGTGCATGTGTATATGTGTGTATTTAGGGGTGCTGGGGATTGAACCCAGGGACTCATGTATGCCAGGCAAATGTTCTATCATAGAGTCATATCCCCTGCCCTGTAGCTTGAATATTGACAAATGATTTTTGAGCTAATTTTTAATAAACTCTATCTATGTTAAGTCAAAAATTCCAACTTATCTTAAAACAGTAGACCTTCAATTACTAATTTGTCACTGAATCAATTCAAGAACAGACCAACCACCTAGTTCCCAAGACCTCTCCACAGCTATCCATGTTGCCATTGATACTGGTACTCTCCATTTTAAGGACTTTTGTGTTAGCTATTCTTTTGGCCTACACCACAGTTATTCCAGAAGTGTTTTTAACTTTTTCTTTATCAAAGAAGCCTTCTTACTTATCCACGATAGATAAATGGAACCTGGAAAAGTTCCTACTTAAGCTGGCATTTTCAATCTCTCTATCTTGTATGACTTCTCTCCACAATCTAAAATAGTACGTGATATGTCAAGAACTTTGTAATGGTTTGAACAACTAATAAAAAAAAAATAAAGAATAGAAAACTTAAAATAAAATAAAATAGTACTTGGTAACAGAAACTTAATATTTTAAAATGCAAATAAATAGATCCGTTGAGTTAGGAAAGGGAATGGGGGTGGGAGGAAGGGAAGGGTAAGTGTAAGTACTGGGGACTGAATTGAAGTAAATTACATTCTATGCATTTCTAGTTATGTCATAATAAATACTGTGATATATAACTATTATCAACCAATAAAAACAATGAAAAAAGTTAATGAAATAATATTTTGTCTATCCTACTTAAAAAATGATAGAAATTACCAAGTTACTTATTTAATTACTCTCACATGCTTCCTAGTCTGAAAAAAAAAATCCATTCAACTAGAAAAAGAAGGCAGCATATAACTACTGATAAAAGTAAGTTAAAATCCACAGGACCTCAAAAGGTATGGAAACATTAGGATCATTAAACGTTCTGTAAATAATGTACAAAAAACTTTCAGATTGTGAAAATAAGCACTTATTTAGATGGGTTCAATTTCAGACATCTTTGCAGAAGTTACTATATACCTGGAAGTCAGGAAAGGGGTGAAATGAAGACAGACTTTAGGATCAATGAATGTGAAGTAGAACTCGGAGATTTGAGTTATATCACTGTAAGGGAGTATGTATGTTATGGTTTGGAAGTGAGGTGTCTCCCAAAAGCTCATGTGTGAAACAATGCAAGAAGATGTAGAAGAAAAATGATCAGATTATTATGAGAATCTTAACTCAATCAGTGAATTAATCCCCTGAAGGGATTAGCTGAGTGCTAACTGAAGGTAGGCAGAGTGTGTGGTTGGAGGAGGTGGATCATTGAGGGGTGTGCCTTTTGGGGTACATGTTTTGTATCTGACCAGTGGGATCTCTCCCTCTGCTGTCTGATCATTACATGAGTCACTTCTTTCCTCCACACTCTTCTGCCATGATGTTCTGCCTCATCTTGAGTCCCAAGGAATGGAGCTGGTCTTCTATAGACTGAGACCTCTGAAACTGTGAGCCCTTAAATAAACTTTTCCTCCTCTACAATTGTTGTGGTCTGGTCTTTTAGTGATCACAGGGGGAAAAAAAAAAAAACTTGAGTAAAACAATGTGAAAAAGGAGAGGCGGGGAAGGAGTCCTGAGAAGGGCCTCTATAGGGAGCATACACATGGGTGAAGACATGCCCATAAAGCAGATGGGGATGTAAGATAAATGAAAGGAGAACTAAAATAAGAAACAGGGAGAGTTTATAAAAAGAGAGGCTGTTTAATCAAGAGTGGTAGAAAGATTCTGTAAAAATGGGTAGAAAAGTATGTTTCCTTTATTTGCCCCAGCTAGTGACAGCTGTGTTGGCCCTAATCTGTCAGCTTCCTGTGTCCTTATTTGCATATTACTTTTAAATGGACTCTCTGGAAGATGCTAGCTTTCTTTTTTTTTTTATTTTTTTTATTGTTGGTTGTTCAAAACATTACATAGTTCTTGATATATCATATTTCACACTTTGATTCAAGTGGGTTATGAACTCCCATTTTTACCCCGTATACAAATTGCAGAATCACATCAGTTACACACCCATTGATTTACATATTGCCATACTAGTGTCTGTTGTATTCTGCTGCCTTTCCATGGAAATGGAAGGAGACCCTCAGGGTTATATAAAATTTCATACAAGAGGAAGTGAGGGGAAAGGGGAAAATAATACAAGGGGGAGAAATGAATGACAGTAGAGGGGGCAGAGAGAGAAGAGGGGAGGGGATGGTAGTCTCCATCATACAAGTTAGCCATTGTGTGTGAAAATCATGAAAACTAAATCAATCATTTGAATATATTGCTTCCTTTGATGTTTTCATTGGCTGTAATTCTGCTTAATTCACTCTTTATTTCCTAAAAATTTAGATCATTTTCTACCCATGTATAAAAACATGCAAGTTTCTATGCATGTAAAAAATAAAACAGTTGAGGCCGCATACGGTGGTGAATACTTATAATCCCAGCAGCTCAGGAGACTGAGGAAGGGGGATTGCAAGTTCAAAGTCAGCCTCGGCAACTAAACGAGACCCCGATCAACTTAGTGAGACCGTGACTCAAAATTTAAAAAAAAAAAAAAAAAAATGAAAGGGTTGGAGATGTTGCTCAGTGGTTCAGCACCGATCGGTCCAATCCCTGGTACCAAAACAAAACAACAAAACAAAACAATACACAGTTGATATCATACACTTCCAAATGGAATAGAAATTTTAAATTATGTACTGATGGATGATGCTCCTTGTGTGCACTCCACAATGCCCTCCACACACTCACAATAACCTCCCCAGCAGTTATGGATGGCGTTTGGAAACTATTTCAGTAGTGGGCTGATTAAGTCAGCTCTAAAAATAGAGATGATCTCTCTGTCCTGCTCAAACCTTGATTTTTCAACTCCATAAATCTTTCTGTTACATTCTGAGTCCTAGATTCATTCTAAGTGAATAATAAAATGTTAAGGAATAGATATTGATAATATCATTTATATAGCATGTAAGACCCTTCATTTTCCAGTGGCTACTTTTCTAGGACTGTGTCTTATCTAGTGCAGACACATGGCTTCAGCTCTCCTGGCTGATGCTATCTCATGCCCTTATATTTTTGCATGTTTTGTTTCTTCTGCTTAAAATGCTCTTGTTCCATTAATGTTTAATAACATATGCTAAAAAATTATATATGTTTTTCATTTTCACACATAATCTCATTTAATTCTAAGCATAGCACTGAGGTTCAGGTATCACTTGCCCATTCTGTACATTACAAATGGAACTTTTGAGAGAGAAAGTTTACCAAGATCCTACGGAAAGTGATAGCATAAGGAGGTAAACACAGGCAGTCTGACTCAAAGTCCATCATCTTTTTTTTTTTTAACTCAATTTTATTTTTTACATACATGGCAGTGGAATGCACTGCAATTTTTATTACACGAACACAATTTTCATATCTCTGTTAGTATATAAAGTAGGTCCACCATCTTAACCTACACACTCCACTTCTTTTTCTCCATGAAGTCTTAAGAAGGTTTACTTTATGTCTGATGTTCTGCACCCCATTTTCAGGTACCTTATGTACTAAATGATAATGTCTACTTATCACTCTACAGTACAATGGCTGATTTACCATTTTGTCTAAAATAATGTACAGTTCACCTCTTAAGAATTGGGGTCGTGGCATTTAGCTCTACATCCTTGTGAGGTGATTGGCAGTGTTTTTTTTTTGTTTGTTTGTTTGTTGTTTTTGTTGTTGTTGTAAATATAGAAACTAAAATTTAAAAATATGAGAGAAATGCCCAAGATTACCTAGCTGGATAAGACTGAGACAGGACCTTGAACCCAAGGCTTCTAACTCTCAACTTCTGGTTTCTCTCCCTTCTATGTTATCTTTTAATATAAGAACACAATGAAGTCATGTTAAAGTAGGAAACTCCCTGAAAAAATTCACGTAAATAGTACATATCAATGTAGTCTACCCAAGGCATTAAAATGATGAAAGGGAATAGTATAAAGACCAAGCCAAAGAAAAGTAAATTTAATAATTCCATTTTTTTAAGAGAGAGAGAGAGAGAATTTTTTAATATTTATTTTTTGGTTTTCGGCAGACACAGCATCTTTGTATGTGGTGCTGAGGATCAAACCCGGGCCGCACGCATGCCAGGCGAGCGCGCTACCGCTTGAGCCACATCCCTAGCCCAATAATTCCATTTTTCAAAGGCAATATGGTTACATTATCCATACTTATGCCATATTGATAATTAGTTAGTATTAACTAACTAATTATTAGTATAAGTACTAATAATTAGGCCTAAAGTAAGAAGGGAAAAGTAACAGCTGAACATATATGTACAAGTAAATGGATATTTTATTTCATGGATTGCTAATTTAAAAAATATATTTTAAATACTGAGTATTTAATCTGAAAATAGGTAATCTCAGTAAATCATCTAATTGGTGATAGCTTACCACTTTGCATGCAAGTCCTTGTTCTAAGTAGATCAACATTAATTTTAAGTCATGAATAAAAATATATGCGATATGTTTGTGTGTATATATACATATATATCATAAACATTATGAGCAATGTTTGCTAAATATTAACAATGCATTTATGCTTTATTAGTCTATTAAAATAAAAAAACTTTCATCCATGCATAATTATATACAAAGCCTGTTTTATGTCATCAGTGCACATGAGAAATTAGAACAGCTGAAACTTACTATGATTCAAAAGTTACACAGTCCAGATTTTCAGTTTAACTTACAGAAAGCAATCTCCTTAAATGGACTAAATCCAAGTTATTGCTGTTGTTTTCATATTTTCACAATACAAAATCTTTTCTTTTTTGTTAATAATGCTATAAATTTTGGTCGGCTTTATCTCTTTGCTATCTATAGCTCTTTGAATAGGAAAGAGGTTGTTAATTAACTTGTTTTGTGTACCCTAAATATTGTGACATTGAGATAGATTCATTTAACCATGTTTGAATATAACTCTCATACATACTGATGATTTTTCACCAAAGAAAATAGAATCACAGATTAATTAGAAATAAATACTTTGTAATCAGAAACATAATATTTTTAATCTGATACCCTACTGTTGATTTGGACATCCTATGGTCTCCCTAAATGTTACCTTTCACTATTCACATACCTAACCCAGGCTCAAATACCATAATCAGTTTTAGAATTGATATCTTGTTACTAACTACATTAACAATTTCAAATGTTCAACACATATTTTAAAGCCTCTACACTGAAAATTCTTCAATAAATTCACATTTCTTCATATTCTCATTAGAAACATTTCTTATACCAGTGAATATTCACTGAGACATCTGAACTAGATGTCTAAACATTTTTTTCCCAGTGAAATGATTTTGTTATGAACATTGTCTCTAACTTTCAGGTCTGACTTGATTTTAAAAATCATTCATTTTCCTTTTCTTTCTTGCTAATGCCACAGATTTCTGCCTAAAGGACATAAAAAAGTACACAAAAATGTCACCTTCCAGTCTTTATTTCTGTGAGAACTTGTAGATAATAAGAATTGAGGATTTGATGGCTTGCAGTACTTATGAGCCTTTGAAATTTCCAGAATTATGAGATTCTGATACAACAAATAAATTTAAAAGTATAAATCTTTACTTTTATTGCTATTCTGCTGCTAGTTTTAATCTCCAAGATGATTTTTAGACGGGTTAAAAAAAAAGAGGATGCCTTAGTCGAAGTAAAGAGATATCTGTGATGCTCTCTCGGAGGTAGGCTAAAATAAGGCTATGAGCTCACTGGATTCAGTTTCAGGAGATCTGGAGCTCTCTGTCATTTCTATTCCAGTGAAGTGAGCAGTATCCTGTAAGGAACACTGAACCACTCAAGAAAGTTATAAGGCATGTGATCTATTAATCTCTGAGGTTCTTTTGAGTTTCCATTCTTTTATATTAAAATGCAGTGTTTCCTAGAAAACTAAAAGATAGGCCTAAAATAGACATATATAATTGCTATTAACAAAAAGAGATTTCACATTGCAAAGAAATAATAAAGGTAGTAGATAGAAAAGAGGGAGAGGAAGACAGAGGGAGGCGGAAACCTTTTATAGGATTCATCTTACTCTGCACATTTAGTTCAGAAGACATTACCTGAAATGATACCACAGTAATGACTGTGAAGAGCTGAATTCTCTGTGGCTTTTTCTTCCACGGACCTTTTCTGCCTATAGACACGGTGTGGATGACCTGTTATGGCCATTGTATCATTGAGTGGCTCAATAAATATGAAGTCCTCATTGAGCTGTATAAATCCCATCTGGAATATACAACACAAAAAGATAGGTCAGAAACCCCATTTAAAAATTACTTTCTAAGTTCTTCTATTCACATGTTTTGTTTTCTTTAACAAATATGCATGTGATCTTCTAGAGAATCTATTTCAGTGACCCCACTAGAGAGGTAACTATCTTCACATTTTATTACTTCATCTTTATGTGCTTTATTGCACTACCATAAACTTCATTTAGTAGTCTTAGCCTGTGTGGGTGGGAGGCTAGATGCCAGCAACAGATGCACAGTAAAAATTCTGGAATGTTAAAGGCTCACTTTGGGAGACCCATGGGGTCACTTACATGTACAGCATGTACAGAAAGAGGGATGCAGTTTTTAACTGCATACACCACAGAGTCCAACTTTTTGACAATCAGTACTTAGTGAAGTAATTCATGTAACATCAAGGCAAATGCAAGATTCATAATATTGAAAGTAATTTTTAAAATATTCTTAAAGTTTTGTACTGGGCATTTTTTAAAAAATTACAAAATAAATTAGATAAAAATGAAGCAAAACTTACATAAACAAGTTTAATTTCATAATGGTCTTAGCCACTCAACTGTGGAAAGTTAAAAACTGTAAACTATTATTATCATCAATGAAAAGGTCTTACAAGTAGGTATCCTTGTAATATATTGAAGCTAAGCCTACTCATTTATATCTTTCCTTCTTTTGGAATATAAATTGAATTATAACTAGGAAAGTATTCCACAGAGACACACATAATGTGAATTAATCTTCTTGTTATTTTTTAAGTCTACATAATAAACATAAAAATAGAATACCCTTAACTTTGTTACCTTTAGCAAATTCTAAATTATTGTTCTAATGTTTAAAAACACTTGTTATGTCTAGTGTTGACATTTTGAAGGCTTGAAATGTTCTATTTTTATCATAAAAATTGATATTTTCATAAAAGATATTCTAAAATGCTAAGAAATGATCACTTAAAACCTGCATTATTCATACTCAATCTGGTAATATAATATATAGTTCTTAATTATTTCACATCTACCATCTGGAATTTAAGTATAGCTCATTTTAATTTGATCAACATATAAGTAACACATTAATAAAATAATTATTTATTCAGATAGAATAATTTTCCAAAGTAAAATTTAAGAAACAATAAATTCACCCTGAAAAATAAGTACATTTTCCTTAGGTGTCTGGTTTGTTCTTCTCCTAGCAGCTAGCACAGGCTCCACCATATATAAAGTATTCAACAAATGTTTGTTGAATAAATGAATGATCCAAATTTATCTCCCTTTTTTTCATTTTTCCACTACTGTATTCAAATTTAAATTTTGTTTTTATTACTAGAGTGTGTTAGCAAAGATGTAATACACTAATGTTATTAGAGTGCATTACATCTCCTATACAAAAAGACCAGCTGATTGCCAATGTGTTACATAACCATTTTATTTTGTACTGAACTAATATTACAATAAATTTTTAGAAAAAAAATCTAAAATCCTAATCAATTTCATTTTATTGATTTTTTCCTATCACTAATAAAATTCTTAAGAACTGAAATACATAATTCTATCACTTGTTTTTCTGCTTTTTCCTTCCTATCTCCCTTTCCCTGTCTCTCTTTCTAACACACATACACATACACACACACACACACACACACACACATTCACACATATTTGGCATATTCTAAAATGCTAAGAAATGATCACTTAAAACCTGCATTATTCATACTCAATCTGGTAATATAATATATAGTTCTTAATATATAGTTCATTGTTGCTTCAATTCATCAAATATGAAACTTCATTTGTTCAGATTCTGGTTTTAAGATTATTTGCTAGCAACATAACAAAGACAAAGTTACAGCAACTTTATCTACACTACTTCCTAGGGCCATTCAGATACATGTAATGCTTTTAGCATGTAGTCTGATGCTAGATAACTACTCAATAAATACTGATAAATACTGAGATGATGTAAAAAAGATTCACTCTAATGACTCTTTAAAAAATATGAGGCATATATATGTATATATATGTGTATGTATATATATTTATATGTCAAATATTTTTATGTAATTTAATATGACTTCCATTGAGTTGCTTTATTTTTTATTCTTGTTTTAATTCTCTAAAATTTGAAACAATCTTGAATTTTAAAGTAATTACATGAAATCTAGAAATTTTTATATTGTTAATTAGATTAGCAACATGAGAATATAAAACATTAAAAGTATTGAGTGGCCATGAAAAATGTAGTACATCTACACATAACTTGAAAAAAGATGGTGTCACATTATATGTCTTTGAGCCAGTCTATAAAAATATAGATATGTGTTAGTTTTGTCTTATACATTAGTGTAATTCAAGGCCATTAATAAAACTGTAGCTGATGATTAAATCATAATGTGTGGTTAGGATATCTCAAGCAAACATGCTGAGTTTTACCTAAATCATAAATTTGTGATCCAACACATTCTTTCATCAGGTTATAAAAATGGTTAGATTTGTAATAAATGTTACAAAACATAACTGCATACTATCATATACAATTTAAGGAGTTCAAGAACAGATTCTGGTTTTAAGATTATTTGCTAGCAACATAACAAAGACAAAGTTACAGCAACTTTATCTACACTACTTCCTAGGGCCATTCAGATACATGTAATGCTTTTAGCATGTAGTCTGATGCTAGATAACTACTCAATAAATACTCACTGTTATTTTTATTTTAATAATAAGGATAACATAATGTAAATATATTTAATTATAAGGATACTAGTAAATATAAGCACCTAAACATTTGAATATAAACTACAAAGTTCACAGAGTTCAAAGAATCAGTTTATTCATGTTTGTATTCCCCCATTAACACATTAATGTCCAAAATAAATGTTTTATTTTATTATGTTTTGTTTTGAGACAGAAACTTCTTCATAATGTAACACATCTATTTTGTTAGAATTTTTTCTGTCAGCAATTTTGAAAACAAGAAAGCCATTTTTAAAAAGGAAGAAGTTAGAGTAATTATAAAGGTGACTCGTTCATTCAATACATGCCTACTGTCTACTCACTGTGTGCCAGACTTGGTTCACTCAAAGGCATAGTTAGCCCCAAATGTCACAATGTATATTTTCTATCTGAGACCACAATGCTATCTTGTAGCACAAATATTGTCCAGCTTTGTTCTGTACCATTCAATGTATGGGCCTAGATTAAAACAGAACTGCAAAAAATCTTGAGGTTTTCTGTGCCTCCCACAAAGGAACTATTTTGTTTTTCTGTTAACAAAATAGAATTTTTTTTTATTTGCACTGTAATTTTACAAGCCTTGGAAGAACACAAGCACATAATAAACTCTCTACACAAGAGTCCTTATGTCCAACAATCCACAATTAGGCAGCATTTATTTTAGTTGCAAATATTGTCTTCTCAATTTTAGAAGAAAAGATTATGTGAATTAATATGGTATAACAACATATTATTTGCAAAAAAGTTTAAGTAAGTGTTTTTCTCCTTGAGCGTCTTTTAAAAAATTTTCCAGATAATTTTCACTATTTTAAAACTTTTCATAAAAATACTGGAAATACAATTTAATTAAAGTGTTGTTTACTCCTTTATTTAGATCATCACAAGCATGTGCTCAAATGGTGGGATTCCTTTGTTATTTATTCTTTGATTTTATGATGTAATAAGAATTTCAGGGCTGGGGGTGTGGCTCAAGCGGTAGCGCGCTCGCCTGGCATGCCTGCGGCCCGGGTTCGATCCTCAGCACCACATACAAAGATGTTGTGCCCACCGAAAACTAAAAAATAAATATTAAAAATTCTCTCTCTCTCTCTCTCTCTCTCTCTCTCTCTTAAAAAAAAAATTTCAATTTCAACTTGCAATTTATCATTGCTTATGTGAAAGAAAATAAGCCGTCAGTCATTTTTTTTCTTACTAGCTTTTATATTTTATTTTACTCCTATTTTATATGCCTCTGATTTCTACAACCATGAATATAAATTTCCTTGTAGGTGTATTGACACTACCAACTCATAATCACAATGTGAAATTTGATTGGGCTAATGTGCAGAGATGATTAAACATTGTTGCTTCAATTCATCAAATATGAAACTTCATTTGTTCAAATGCAAATTGATTTTGGCTGTGAAAGTAATGAACAGATGTTAGAGTCCCAGCGCAGGTCTATCTGAAGCAGTAGGTGGAACAGGAAGTCATATGGCAATATGGCACTCCTTGCTCTTGTTCCCACTCCTGCTGTGATGACTAATTCACATCCAGTGCCTCACTTTCAGCTCACTCCAAGAGCCAAAATGCTACTATAATAATTATAAGTTTTTTCTTAATTCTAATCTCTCTTCTTTCAACTTTCTTTATTTTCTAGAATCTTCATTTCTAGGTAAAATTTCAGTGTACTAGATAAATGTATTTTAGACTCAAAAGAATGAAAATTATAGTCCATTAATTAAGTAGTGAATATTATGAGTCTGATAACTTGTTTTTTAAAAATATGATGCAGCAGTTCCATTGCTGAAGATATATCCAAAGGAAATGAAATCAGCATGTATTGCTTAACATAGCCAAGATATGGAATCAACTTAATTTTCCATCAGTGGATGAATGAATGAAGAAAATTTGTTATATATATGCGATGGAATACTACCTCGCTTTAAGAAAGAAAGAAATCCTGTCATTCATGACAACACTGATGGAGAATATAATGCTAACTGGAATAAGCCAGGTACAGAAGTCCAACACGGCATGATTTCACTTTCCCATGGTATCTAAAGGCATTGAACTCCTGGAAGCAAAGAGAAGAATGGAGGTTACCAGAATGAAGGCGAGGAGGGTTTGGGAAAATGTTGGTGGAGGGATACAGAATTGCAGATAGTCAAGAGACTAAGTTCAGAGACTGATTGTTCTACATGGTGAATGCAAAAAATACCAATCAACTGTTTACTGAAAAATTGTGGCAATAGTTTTAAATGTTCTCATTATTAAAAAATTATGTGAGACAACAGATATACCCATTAGCCTAATTTAAACTTTCCATGACATACATATATATATATATATATATATATATATATATATATATATATATATAGTACACCATTAATATGTACCATTTTTAAATATTAAAATAATTCAACTTTAAAATATAGTATGTCACAAGAAGTGAATGTCATAAGCACTAAAGGAAATGAGGAAGGTGATAAATCATAATAATGCCAGGATATGAAAAAGGTCTAGGGGATAACAGGATTTCGATGAGATGGACGGCAAGGATGTTCCATTGTTATCTGGGGCAAAACGGATGTCGAGTCTAGCTAACAATTCAAAAAGATGCCTAGTTTGAGTGGAGAAATGGGAATATGTGCTCCCAAAATAGAATAAACAAATACAATTGAAAAAAATCAAATAACAGCTTTTTTGAAGGGAAAAAGAAAATCAGTGTTATGTATGTCATAGAAAAATAGTCTATTTTCCCAGTACAAGGTGTGTCAAAGAATTAGTCAGGTACTAAAAGGAACACAAGTGTTTTATTTGTGGTAATACACTTTGCTGAAAGGATTTGGTATCAATATCTGCTTTGCAAAGCATTTTAGATAAATATCAGATACCCCATGTTATCTGAATTTCTATTTAAGTTTGGTTTTACTTTCTTAAGTATTTTCTTGTAGGTTATGTTATAGTATATAACTCATTCAGCAAATAAAACATTATAGCTTCAAATGTAAGCATAATATAGCGCTTGGCATAATGCCACATAGTTTTTCTATGCTTTAATCAAATTAAATGCCATTTCAATATTATTGCAACTGGGAGTAGTTTCTCATGAACTTGGGTATTCTATATATAATCATACAAATCTGTATGATGATGCTTCTGACACCATATGCTATCCCACATTCTTATCATTCTAAAACATCCTGACCTTTATAGTGTTTCCTCTGTATTCCCAGGAGGACAAACTTGAAATCCTTAATGAAGATATGTAAAGTATGATAGTAAGCTATAAAAAAAACTCTTGCCTACTTCTCCAGTTTTATTTTACTGCACAAATTTCGTATGTAACCATAATGAACAAATCTATTGTGAAAAGACATTATGTTTTAACATAGTTTGGAATAACATTTAGTTGCAAGATTTCAGCACAGCTCATGGTGTATGCTGTGTTCTTTCCAGATTATCACTTGAATGTGTATACAGCTATGAATTCTTCAAAATCAAGCAGGCTCAGTCCTCTTTCGAAAGTAATCATTGCCTTTCCTAATAGGCTGCACCATGCATTTTCTGCTATTGCACTGTCTACTGTGGTTACCATTGCTCTGATTACAAGTATGAGCTACTGGAGGGGGCAGTTTGGGCATGGTGCTCATTCTCTTGCCTTCAATACACAGATCCTACTAGTAGACAACAGGTGCTCAAAAACACGTTGCTTTTAATTCAGTGCCTTGTTCTCTTGAGATAAAATAACACATATGGATTCAATGCCTGAAAAAAAAACATCTCTTCATACCACCTGTGACTTCATCTGGGGGAAAATTAGAATTTCATTTCTTCCATTAGACCTTTCCAATGTTGCCTTCCTTGAATAGCCAAGTATTATCTCTAGGAAAGCCTTTCATGCCACCAGAATGCTAACATCATTCTATTTCTTTCCCAGCCAAAAGGCTTCAAAAAGAATCATTAAACTACAGTGGTAGAAGGAAACTTAGAAATCATTCAGGCATTATTGGAGTTTTGAAATCAAGAAAACTAAGGCTTTAAACTATAGCATGGCTTGCCCAAACTCACGTAGTTAATGTGAATGTCAGGGCTGAAGTCTAATGCTCCCAATTTCCAAGTTAATTTTTGGTTTTAGTATATGATTCTGTATTTTTTTGTTATCTACTTAAAATTCTACCTCCATTCTAGTCCCCACCCCAATCCCAGCTTCATAGATTGTTACAAAGACAATGTGAACTTCCTGTTTTTTTATGCTCCTATTTGACCCTTGGCCACTTTTCTCCATCCCAAATTTTCATTGTCCTAATTCTTATCTTCTCTAGCAGCGATTTCTGTTCCCTTCAATAGGTCATGTTCCTCATTCCAAGACTAATATTTGGTCAGCAGTTGTTCTCAGTATTCATCACTCAAAAGTTTGATGACCCCCTCCATGAACATGATTCTCAAATCCCCTTCTCAGGCCACTGCTTTCCTTCAACATCGACTCTCCTCTCACTTCCATTATCTCACTTCTTGTATCATCATTCTCTCCAAAGTAGCACCTCCTCTCTCTGTTTGCATATTTACTTGTGGCTCTGCCCTTTTTGCTAGTTACCCAGGATAAAAATTATCTCATCCTTTACTTTTCTCTTTTCAAACTTATTTTTAAATATTCATAAGAAAACAACAAAATAAGAAAGAAGCAGACATATATACAAGGCACTTCATATGCATTGTTTTCACACATTAAGCTTGGGGCGTAAATGCTAGTTTCATCGTTGTAAAAAAAAATGAGTTTCAAAAAGACTTACTGTGTCCTAAGATTACAAATAAGTATGTGGTGATGACAGGATTCAAACCAGATTATCTGGCTTCAAGTGAACACTGCCTTTGTGAAGCTATCTGCAAAAAGCTAAGCCTGCCATATGACTGCTATTTCAAATAATCCTCATCTCTAAAAAATTTTGCACTAAGTATTTGGACGTCAAACACAACACCTCACAGATGGTAGATATCCAAACTTTGATATCAATAGCAAGACCAGGCCTTATCCCTCACAAAGCAGAAGACAAAAATACAACATAGAAGGCTCTGAACTATATCTTGAGCTGTTTTATGTGATCAGACTTCTTAGCTGTCAAAGGCATCCTGGCTTTCAAAGTGGACTGAGAGTTTTGTCTTAATGCCTCCTTTACCCAACAATTTTCCCACAGCAGATTTGGGAGAATATTTCAGGGTTTTAGTTTCTTTCCTTACCCTTTGCCCCTTTTAATTGTTTTTCTCTCTTTTTTCCTTTAAATATTCTCTGATCACAAGCCAGAATTTTTAAATAATGCATTTAAAAAATAGAATTTAAAAAAGAAAATAATCACCCTCAAGCCCAATAAGAATATTAAATTAAAATAATATAAATATATATTTCTTTCCAGTCAGTTAATATTTGCAATGCATGCACACATATATGCTCACATTAACATATATATATATATATATATATATATATATATATATATATATAGGCATGTGTATGTATATACATGCATACATATGTTTCAAATTTTATAATCTACTTTGAGTTTTTCTCATTAAGGAATAACTTGTTTCCTAATAGTACTAAGCATTCTTTACAGGTGGGGTTTTAATTGTCAAAGAATAGCTTATCCTCTGAATATATCATAATTTATTAACTACTAATTCACCCAACATTTATTCAATAAATGCTAGCAAGTATTAACTTTGTACAGAGCTCATAAAGCCCATCAGCTTGTGCTCCAAGAGGAAACAATGGACCCTATGGAAAAAGGCCAAAGACCTATATTTGCTCAATAACTTTATATGATCATTTTTACCATGATATCTGTGTCATAATTCACAATAAAAAAGGAAAGAAGGGAGGAAGGAAGGAAGGAAGGAAGGAAGGAAGGAAGGAAGGAAGGAAGGAAAGAAGGAAGGATAAGATTAAAACATAGCCTGGAACTATCCTGACAAATACCTAGGGACAATACAGGAATTGAAAATGAATGCTGCAGAGAGATGAATTCCCTGTCTCCTAAGCAGAAATGTGAAAGCTCCAGGGACAGAAGGGCATCTCTGAACAAAAGATTTCCCCCTCAACTCACAAATGTGGCCAATAAGAAAGCATCCATTTTAAGTGCCTGACAAGTAACATCCTACAATACTATTGATCACCAAAGAACCTTCTCCTTCACAGGATCCCTTAAGGCTTCAGTCCTGGAGGAGCCATAGGAAGCCCAGTATGATGAGTGGGAGCTATGAGAACTCTAGAGGGGGAAACACCACAGACTCGAACCTCAGTCTCCCCTTCTCACTGCATATGATTCATGCCCTCCACGTCCAGATTTGTAAGAAAGTCTGAATGTTCAGGGCATGTGGTAGAGAAATTTTACGTGAATTTGAAAGGTGTGATGATTATCGAATGAATGTTTTAACGACCAGTTTTTGTAACTACATTTACTGAAGGGTTTCTCATTACCTAAGAACAAACAACACCAGAAATAAAACAGGTGGCACAGGTATGGGAATCTTGTTTAACATATTCCTTAAATCCTGTTTACTCGGTGAACAGTCTTACACATAGGTAACATGAATTCAGGTAGTGACGACCATGGTTGAAGGGGTTAGAAATTCAGGTGGCCATGGCAATTGGATGAGGGGACATCTGAGAAGAGACTTGACACATGAGAGGTGGCCAAACCAACATTAAGAAAAAGCATTCTAGACAGAGAGAGAAGCAAAGGTCGTGAGACAAGAGCAGATATGGCATGTTTCAGGAAATTCCAGATCAGCGCAGCTGGAATAGAGAGCTACACTGATCAATTGTTATTAGAAAGACAGGGCATTCTATGAGCATTACTTATTTGATTCACATTTAAAAATAAATCCTATGAAAGTCCTCCTTTGGGTTTTAAACAATCTATTTTTCCTTAGACACTGGTTATATGTTTTACTGTGAGGTGCTTCATGACGGCTTCCTGAGTTATATTCTTTCAACATAGTCATATTGTATTCACATAATACACAGAAACAGATTGAACTTCTATAAATGAAAAAAATATGCTTTCTATCACATTTTCATGTAAATTGTTGTCTTTTTCAGTCTTTTGACATGTGATAGAAATATGAATTTTAAAATAAGTTTCAAAAAAATGTTTCTTCTTAACTTTATTATACATGAACACCATCACAAATATGATAATAAATAGCAGCTGCTGTTTGGCCTTTATGTTAAAGGAATGAAAATAAAGTGATAAAGACTGGTACCGTAGAAAATTAATGCTCCCTCCTAATATTTTTGTAAAAAAATGATTGATATTTTAGTTATCATTGTTATGATAGTGAACTAATTTCTTATTTTATACTCTATTTTTATTTATATTAAGAAAAGCTATTGATTTTCATATACTAATATTCATTGAACTTATAATAATCTCTCACTGACAGAGATGATTTTTTAAATTAATTCTTTGGGATATTCAGGAAGCCTTTAAATGTGTAAAAAGCATGTTAAGAATTGGAAAAACTTCAGTTTTTTATCTATTTCTTATTTTATCAATGAGTTTAACCAAAAGCTGTTATGTTTCACTGCATCTTCCTGATGATTATTTAGTATTCCTTATAAATGTGCCTACTGAATAAGTACCACCCACCAGTATGCAGGGCACTAAGGATTCAAAGATTAAAATATTCAATCTCTGTGTTCATGAACCTTATGTACTAGTGGCACAGATCAAAAAAAGTCATTTAATCAGACAAATATACTAAAGAGATTACAAATTGTAAAATGTATCCTTAAATAAACAAATAAGGTTCTAAAAGAAATAGAGTGGAGGGGAGACACTAGAAAGGTAGCCCAACAAAGTCTTTCTAAGGAGATAGCATATGAGACAAGGCCTGAAATAAAAGATGTAGACAGTCACATGAAACAGAGTGTAAGGGGGGAAAGGATGATGTCTCAAGGGAAAGCATTTCACATACCATGGCTGTGCTCTGGAAGATGCATAGGAGAAACTCAGCATATGTATTTTGTGTGCACAAAAGTAAATACTTTAAAATTATTATTTACAAAAATTTCCCATGTTTATATGTCATGGCAAAACATGTATTTAAAAATATAAAATAAATAATAAGGTGATGTTACACTTACTGATAGAAGCAAGTGCCAGAAGACATGGAATTGGTCCTAAAGGACAAAAATTAAGG
Organism: Marmota marmota marmota; assembly: GCF_001458135.2. Taxonomy (NCBI): domain Eukaryota; kingdom Metazoa; phylum Chordata; class Mammalia; order Rodentia; family Sciuridae; genus Marmota; species Marmota marmota. The sequence continues at coordinate 82,850,070 of NW_026000026.1, forward strand.
ATATGGAAGAGAAGCAAGGTAATTTCATTATCGCATTACAATTCTTATAACAAGCATTGACTTTCAAAAGTATATACATATAAAATCATTCAAGATTACCTTTTAATTTAAAAGAAAGATTGAGATGGAGGGACTCAAGATTGTTTGGATACTACCACAGTAATTAAAAACAATAAATAATGGTAGCATTCGTGTAAAGTCTATCAGTGAAGAAAACCTAGAGATCAGTCAAGAATCAGTTTAAAAATTTTCCATCAATGTGATGTCTGAGACAGTGCAGGGACACACACAAAAATAACAGTAAAAACAAAACACTGAGGTTGGCAGACCATGATGCAGGTAACCTTTCAAGACCATGAGACATTTAAATTTTTTTGAAGCATAATCAAAAGCAAGTGACAGTAGATGGCAGAATCTGACACAAATTCTGAAGAAAACCATTCTTGTTCTTCTTTGGAAAACAGATTACAGGGTGACAAGAGTCAACTAAGGGAAGGCAGTGTGAAGTCACATCTAATAGTCCAAAGGCAGGATCATGGTGCTTAAACTAAGGAAGCAGTACGTGATAGCTAGATATGGATTGAAGGAAAGTAAACACATTTGAAATTTATTTTGGACTCTCACTGAAATCAGAGGATGATGATTAATATTATGATGTTGAGATGGGAGGGAACAGAGATGAAAAAGAATAAAGGATAACTCCAGATTTTCTGGCTTGGGTACTCCAGAAAGAGAGCTCAAGAGAGATCGGTATTTGTAATTAAAATATAAACCTCAGATATTAGGGATGGAATGGATTTTAGCATAGAGAATTAAAATTTCTGATGAGAACTTACTAGATTTGATATATCTCAGAGAAATCCAAGTGGAGGTATCAAGTAGGCACTTGGAGTATGAATTCAGTGGATGGTTTTAAGCTAAAGATATATATCAAAAACTTCCAAATAAAGGTAATTTGTCCATCACAGGCGTGAATGATGGTGTCCAGGGAGTGTACAAAAAGAAAATAAGAGTTCCTGAAAGCAGACTCTGATAACCCCAACATTGAGAATAGAAAAGGAACCAGCAAAAAGAAGAGTGAGGAGGAAGATCTGGGAAAGTTAATAGAAAGTTAGAGTTTGAATATTTGACCTTTTTTTTTTGAAAAAAAAAGTGAGAATTAACTCTAGAAGCAGATTTGAAGAAAAGATTTCAGTTCACTCTGAGGAAGTTGTTGCCTCTGTCTAATCTACATTGCTTATGTTTACATTTAAAAATTTAATAGTACTGTATGAGGTGATCAAACACATGTGCTCAGGCTGTTGATAAATTCAACAGCAGGAACCAAGCAAAAAAAAAAAAAAAGAAAGAAAGAAAGAAAGAAAGAAAGAAAGAAAGAAAGAAATCACTTCCATTTTCAGCAATCAAAATTCTTTAAAATCATAACAACATGATTTTTTGTTGTAAATAAGAAACATTGTATATTCCATATTGATGGGTAAGGAGAAGAATTTAAATGTATTAACTAACTTGACTTGACCTATATTATTTCTTAATCACCATAAAAGGTGGCTTCCAACTTGCCACTCTAGGACTTAATGAGTTGGTGCATATACAGTCATACACCTAGTTGTTAAAGGGTTAGTCACTTAGTGGTTTTTCAGAGCCACTCACCATGGTGATGAGCACTTGCGGCACTTATCTCATGCAATTCCAGCCCAGTTATGTGCTGTAAGTGGAACTGAATGAGACCACTGAGAAAGCTGCACAGCTGCAGTTTGGGGAAGCACTCATCTCTGCCAGGTCTTAGTGGTGACCTCACAATTGACAGAGATGTTGCCAACCTCCTACATACCCCTAGAGAGTAGATGCGAATTCATTTTACCATGGAAACAAGATTAGTGGAGCAAACTATTCAAGGACCATAGCATTGGTACTCAAAGACATGGAAAATCTGTTGCAACTTATTTTCAGGATTCAATTAAAGGTCAAATGAACATGAAAATGAATTTCTTCAACAATATTTTCTGAGTGCATACTATTTATCAGTTAACATACTAGATGCAGGAAATATAGCAGTGAACAAAACAGGGAGTCACCAAAATCCTAAGTATCTTATAATAAATAAGATGCTTATTTATAGAGGTTAAGCCCTCTTTCTCATTTAAACCACATTAGCAAAATGTGGTGGTGGTTTTCTTTTCCTTGTTAGAATCCTTGGATGGCAAAACATGTATTTAAAAATATGAAATAAATAATAATGTAATAGTATACTTACTGATAGAAGCAACTACCAGAAGACATGGGATTGGTCTTAGAGGACAGAAATCAAGGATTTTTTTTCCTTTAATGAGTTCTTTATTCTTATATATGTCACATCAGTGAATACAGAGGCTAAATACCTAAAGTAATCTCATGGTAATTTATTACAGGTCACCTAAGGAAATCATATACTGAAAGAGCAGAAATAACATGGTATAAATCCTGAAACTGAAAACATTCTGCAAATCCCAGACCACATCAGGAATATTCTGTCCATGAATTGTGTTTTAAGAAAGAAATCTATAAATAATAGGACATCAAAACAAGAAATTAGAGAGCAGATGGTGTTCCAAACTCCACCTAGAGAAGGTATCATTCATTAACATCATTGATAAATGTTTAAAATTCTGCTTATATATTTCAATCACCAAAAACTAATCACCACTCTGAGGCAATCAAGCTTCACTGGACAAGAGTATCTGTACAGAAAATAAAAACTCTCAGAGAGATTCTTATAAAAAGTCCAGAATGCTTCCCAGCCACTACTTTACACCGTGAGTTCTGATTCTGCATCTTGAGTCTTTTTATACCTCAAATATATGACAAATACTCTCATGGCCCAATTACTATAATCACTTTTCATTCTTGTCATTTAACTAGCATGTTGTTTAGTTCATAAAGGTCTTTCTTAAGTTTCAGTTTCTTTGATTCTAAAGCATAGCGCTGAAAGTTATTGCAAGATGAGTTGAAATAAGAAATGAGAAAACTAACACTTTAATAACCCTTTGCTAACTGCCCCAAGAAAACAAAATGGAAGGCATTTTTCCCATGTATTATTTTTGTTATTCTTTATTAGGAAATACTTCAATCCTTCAGAAATGTGCATAATAGCAGAGTAATCAGTTATCCACCATTGATATTTGCCAAATAATGTATTTGTATGTTGTATATATTTAAAAAATATATATATAGCAATTTATTGATTCAGTTGAAGTGAACCACCTAGATCTTCCAAACTCATTCCCTTCCCTTATTTCTCAAAAGTAACAGGTACAAACACAAGATGGTGCAATCTTTCATACTCTTGGTTTTTCTTTTTTACTACATACATTTTCACATTACAAAAGCTGCAAGGACTTTGTTGGGACTTATTTTAAAAAGATTCATTCTGGTGACTGCATTAAGGATAGACTACAAGGGGAGATAAAAAAAATAGGTCTGGAAACATTCCTGGATAGTAATTAAAAGAGTGTAAATTCCAACAATCAGGCACAATTACACTGTTTCAAATAGCAATAAAACAAAAGCACATAAAATATAATACACAGTTGATGAAAATAAAGTGAACCTGGTACCTTCAGACTTCACTGGTGGCCTCATAAATTAGTGCCCTCTAGGAACTCCTCATAGAATCATGTTACTTACACCTTTTGACTTCATAATTGCAATTCTGGTAATGTATTCATGGGGTACATTCAAAATAAGAACTCCTTGCTTTGTTTTATCCCATTCCACAATATAAAAGTATTAAAACCTATATAGAAATAATTTGTGGTTTTGGAATAAAAAAGATCTTTTCAAAGACTTAACCACAAAGCAACAATTGCAGAGTAGAATGTTTGCATTTCAAAATTATAAAGAAATGGAAGCTATCCCAAAGCACACCATTTAGGAAATGATATGCTAAATTATGACATATTCAGAAAAAACACATTATATAGTCTTTATATGTGACTATTGAAGTGTATGTTGCAATACTCTGAAATGCATGTGATATATTGTTTCTTTAAAAACAATAAAAGTCTTATATACTCTGATTTGAACTATTAAGACAACTCACTACAGTCATAGCAAAACAGACTGAGTAAAAACAGAGTTGCAAAATTCTAAGAGTGGTTCTGGTAGGGAAAACATACACAAGAGGCTTTTTTCCAAGTTTATTTCATAATAAATAAACATTGATCTTCAGTTATATAAACTATATACAGACTTACTGTCAAATGGTTTTCAAAAATTATGATTAAGTGTTGACCATCACCTTCAATTCTGGACTCTTTCAATAATAGGTAAAACTAATCATTATTATCCATCTAATCTAATTTCTCATTGGTCTTTGCCTCGTTGTTAGTGTGGGAATACCAACAAGACTTGTTATCATAGCTATCTGAGAAGTGAAAGTTTAATCTGTAAAATATTCTCAATAACTTTAAAGTAGGCAACACAATCTACCTGGTATCCTAGAGAACAGTGCTAAAGCCCTAGGGACAAAAGGTGGGCACAGCCAAAGCATCTATAGAACTAAAATACGATCCCTAGAAAATACAAAAACAATCCATCTCTGGATTTATAACTAAATTGTTCATCCACCCAAAAAACTCAGAGCCAATGTTCCTGATCAGACTCCCATAAAAGATGAAATAGAAGATTTGAGATCACTGGATTAAGAAAGGAAAGGTTATGCATCCTGCAGTTCCCTTTGACACTGGCAGCTGTCATAGGCCAATGGACTTTGAACAAGATGAACTTCTTTATACTGACTGATGGTACAGAGCACTCCACCGCATGCTACTGAGATGAGATCATCCTGGTTCCCAAAAGGATCTTGTAGACTGGACAAGAGTAAGTGGAACTGAATGAGACCACTGAGAAAGTCCCCATCCAGACCCATCAATACAAGGGACAGTATAGAAAACATAATGCCTAACCAGCCCTTTTTACAGCAACTGCTATTTCCTCTTACTTCTGCCTCTTACTTCCTCTCATCCTCTTGCCCAGGCAGACAATAAGCTTTAAGATAAGAATAGCCACAAGTTGTTTGAATTAAATGTATAAATCACACTTTACTTTTCTTAACGAGCTACCAAAAATGTTGGCCTTTGATGATAATGATGTCAGAATTATTTTCTACTGGCTTAGGTAGCAGAGGAGGAGGATGAAACACAGTTAAATAGGCTCAATTGTAACATTTCAAAGCCCAGCCTTCACAGATCACTGAAGCCTTGTAGCATTTTTAATTATATTCTATGCTTGGGATTAATTTCCTTTAACATCACTCATTAAAAGGAAAACCCATGCCAAATCTGGTTTGCTTTCCAGCCTTGGGACCTGGGCTTATGCTCGGCAAATAAGAATGGGTGTGAGTATCTTCATAAAGCTCTGTTAGGACAAAGTGAACATTAACAATGAAACTAAAGCAATCCTTCACTATCTAACGAATAATTAAGTTTCCTGTCCATTAAATGAAATTATATATAAGTATGAAATTATATAAATGTATGTTGAAGGGCAGTAAATCACTACAGAAAGCAAACTATTCCTGTACTCTTCTACCAAGTCCCGCTTAAGTACTTTATTGCTAAATAATAAAGATTTTCAATTCAACAGAAAATTTGATATATTTGCATTGCTATGATATTAACAGGTTCCCTAACAGAACATAAGTAAAACCAGCGGCCTAAAATCATACCATGCACACAATACAGCATTACAACATTTCTTCCTGCTTTCGTTTGGTCTTGCAAGTTTTCTTTAACTTATTATTTGTTCAACTTAGCTCACATGTAGACGCCAACTCCATATATGGGTATGATTCCATTCAGGTTTCATTCAACAACTAACCAAAAGAATACATATGAATGGCAGTTCTCTCCAATTTAGTATGTGCCAAAGTAACTTGACTTAGAATTGAAGACACATGTTTGACTGAATTAGACTCTGAATTAGTAATGCCACAGACTTCTCCTATAGACAAACTGAAATTAATTATTTCAACAGAAAAGTGCATATAGAAAATGTTACTTGCTGTTCAGTATGGGAATGCCAAGAAAACAGATAAACATGTTCATTATTTCACATATATAAAAAGTAGAAAAATACAAAACTTCTAAATCTAGTTCCTTTTTGGCACATATGTATAAAATTTCATATTATATACATATATATTATGATCCATGTATAGAAATATGACCACTAATGAGTGGATCTATATACCATACAGATGGCAAACCAGATCTGTACTAATATTATAAATAATATTCATTATTTAACATTCTGTCAAAAGTAGAGTTCAAAAATCATAAATTTAATAGAAATGCCTTTATTGTATCTCTATAGAGATTTTAAAACTGCTATTAATTCATAGAAGTTTAAAGTGGTAGAGATTTTAATCATTTTGTTGAAAAGTGTTGTTATTTATACAATAAATAGCATTATATATTTAAAAAAATATTTTGCATTTTAAGCCCTTTTTCAATTTTTTTCTGCATTTTGGCAGTGCCCAACTAGCCCTTCCTAGAGTAGAAAATAATCTTTAAACTCTAGGAATTAAATTAAATGATTAGGTAACATGTTTTTTTAAAGAAGTAAATTGTTCTGTTATTGTTACATCTGACTTTAATGTTTGATTTGTAATAATTTTAGAAAAAAAATTATATTCAAGTGAACCTAACAGAAAGATAAGTAGGAGGATGTTGGAAGAAATGGAGAAAAGAACTATGAAAAAATGCACACACCTTTTTTTTAATTAGCATAACATCCTGTGACCTTTCTCAACTCATTTGTCAATTCTCACACTATTTTATAGATCTTTTAGGATTTTTTTTTGTGTGTGTGTGTGTGTGTGTATACCAGGAATTAAACCCAGGGGCATGTAATCATTGAGTCATATCCCCAACTCTTTTAAATGTTTTATTTAAAGACAGGGTCTTACTGAGTTGCGTAAGGCCTCTCGAAGTTGATAAGGTTGGCTTTGAACTCATGATCTTCCTGCCTCAACCTCCCAAGCATCTAGGATTACAAGCATGTGCCATCACACCCAGCTATCTTTCAGGATTGTCTATGTACATGATCTTGTTACCTGCAAATAGACACAATTTCATTTCCTCCTTTCCTATCTGCCTGCCTTCAATTATTTCAATATTTATTTATTTTGCTTCTGTAATTGCTAGGATCTTCCATGCAATATTGAGTATAAGTGAACAGAACGGACATCCTTGTATAATTCCTGATAAGGCAATAAATGTATAGTCTTTCCAAGTTAAGAATGATTTTAATGAGTTTTCTGAAGATGCCTATGGTTATGTCTATTCCTAATTTGCAGAAGGTTTTTATCATAAATGAATGTTAAATTGTGTCAAGTTACTTTTCTGCATTTCATTTATATTAGTATGTAGGTTTTTCTCTTTCACTGGTTTCACGTGGTGGATCACACTGTCATTTTTAAATGCTAAGCTATCCTTGAATTTTGGGGATAAACACTTTTTGGTCATGATTATATATTATCTACTGCTGAGTGTTTTTGCTATTGATAGATTTCAGGTTCTATACTCACATGGGGATAATAATGTAGTGTGTATTTTTTTAATAATGTTTTATCTGTTTTTTAATATAAAGAAAATGTTAACCTCTTGGAAAGTATTGAAGAGTATTCCTTCCTTTCAAATAACTGAAAGAATTTGTAGTACTTCATGTTATACTTGTATCAAGAAATATATACTATATATCTCTGGAAGATAAAACTACCATAAAGGGTGGATAAAAAAATAGAAGTCCATTGGAGCAAACAAAGGGAAATGAAGAGAAGGAAGGGTGGATAGGAATAGGAAAGACAGTGGAATGAATCTGACCTAACTTTCCCATGTACCTATATAAACACACCACAGTAAATCTCGCCATCATGTATATTATTAATTTTAATTAATATTAATATTAATTTATTCACAATAAATTAATTAAAAAAATAACTATGGGTAAATAGCAGAAAGATCAGTAGTGGGAAGGGAGCAGGGAGTGGGAGGGGAATGAGAGGTAGTGGGGACTGAATTAGAACAAGATACATTCCACATTTTTATAATTATGCCAAAATGGATTCAACTGTTATGTGTAACTAAAAAGAAATAAAATAAAAAGTAAATAAAGGAAAGAAAAAAATTCTAAAAATAAATATATATATCATTTTTCATATATATATATAAATGTGATATCAAGAAATTTGTCTCTTCTAAAGTTGTAAATTTTCTTGACATAAAGTGGTTCAAATATTTCCTTGTAATTATTTTAATTTCAAAGCTGTAGTGATGCCTCCCTCTCATTGATAATTTGTATTTTCTTTCTCTTTGATCTATCTAGAGATAGATGTAGCAATTTGTTTTTTCATAAAATTAATTTTTCTTCACTGTTTTTTGTTTTTTAAGAAAATTCATTGACTTTTTGGTTTTTTATTATGTTCTTTAATCTATAAAGTTTAATTTTCTCTACTTTTTAAAACTTTCTAACTTAAGTATTTAATGCTATAAATTTCCCCAACATTATTGCTTTAGCTGTATCCCAAATTATTTTCTGTTCTCATTTATATAGAGTTCCAATGTTTTTAAATTTCTTTTGTTATTTCTTCTTTAAAACATTTTATTTAGCAATGTGTTATATTAGTTCCCAATTTAAGTTAATGTCTAGATATTTTTTGTCATTATTCTATGAAATCCACTGTCACCAAAGAACATAATCATTTTTTTCAACTATTTTAAATTTGTTGAGACAACTTTAATGGTACCCGATATAGGCTATCTTGATAAGAGTTCCATGTGTACTAGATAAAAGTTTCTATATCATTTAGTTCAAGAATATAGTTAATCCTAACTGTATTCTTCAGTTATTCTTTTTTTTTTCTTATTTTTGGTTTTCTGTCTAATTGTTCTTCTCATTACTGAGAGAAGAGTAAAGAATAAAAGGGAAAAAAAAACCAGTTCACAAATACTAGGAGTTTCTTGTGGAAAAATACAGGGCTTAGTGAAGTATTATGATCATATAAGAAAAATTTAATAATATTTTTTAAACATAAAGGTATAGATCTTCAAAAGTCTCTTCACATGTACTCATGAGACAAAATGATGATCTTTACAATATTGCTTATAATTCCAAAAACAAGGAGAAAAAAATGAGCATCCAACAATAGAGTAATTAATAAATAAGTTATACAGTATTCAAACAATAAAAAAGACATTTCAGTTTATATGGTGGACTAGATGTGTATCAACTTGAATAAATCTCAGAGAATAAAATTGGAATTTCAAAACAGCAAGCTCTAGAAGGATTCTTACAGTATGATTCCTGTTATGTAAATTTTAAAATATAAAACAATGCTATATATATATATATCCTTATATATATATAAGAATATATATATAATATATATATATATATCCTTATATTTAAGGATATATATTATATATATATATCCTTATGGATATATATACACATATCTTTATAGATGCACACATAATAAAATTATAAAAATATGGATGGAAATATATACACAAATTTGATAATAGTGGTTACATCTGGGGACTGAGAAAAAATTGGCTGGGGGGAATACAATGAGGGATTCCAAACGATGTACAAATTTTAAAATAAAGATCTTTAGCAAAGTTATCAACTGTTAGCATTTATGAAATCTGAAAGCTAGTTGTAATAACCTATTCTCTTTATACTTGCACAGTTTTGTAACTGGATTTCTAGGTATAACTTTGAATGATTAAAAGATTAATTGGAAAATGTACAAACATTACAAACATGTAACACACAGAAAAAAATGCAAATTGTGGAGAGGAATATTAAAAATTCATAAAGTTTGTTGAATATGAAGAGTGATAATATTCACTATGGTTAAAGACATGAAAAAAAAGGGCATTCCTAGGTATAACTGGTGAGATTGTAAGCTGATCTAGTATACTTGGAAGTTGATTTTAAAGAGTATATCAAACTTTCAATGATGCCAGCTTTGTGCTCCTTTCTCCCTCAAAGATATTATTTCCAGAAAATCTCTTGCAAGCATGTTCACACAGATATGCAAAGATTTTGGCAATCAGTTGTAAATTGCAGAATTATGGTCAGTTCGGTTAGTGTAAAAACAGTGCCAACCTAACAGCCTAGCACTATGGGAATCTTTCTTCATGGCCACTACCATGCAGTTATATCAAAAGCTGTCTATAATGTAATCCATGTGAAGAGAATCTTCAAGAACTTTGTCCAGCTTCATGCAGCTGATCTGACTGTGTGCTATCAAATGCTTCTGTAGGATAGTGGTTCTCAACTAAATGTGGACATGCGCTCTCTCTCTCTTTCTCTCTCTCTCTCTCTCTCTCTCTCTCTCTCTCTCTCTCTCTTTCTTTCTCACACACACACACACACTCTCTCTCTCACACACACACATGCCTTGGGGAGATAATTAGACCCATTGGCAACATTTGGAGATATTTTGGGCTCTCACAGTGGCATGTATGGGTAGAATCCACAGCTGCTAAATATCCGACATTGTATAGGATATACTTCACAATAAAATTATCTTACCCCAAATGACATTAGCACTGAGGTCAAAAACACGGCTCTGGAGTAATTTACTTTTATTATTTCTATAATATCACCTACAGTTCTACAAAGTAGTAAATATTTTTCTACATTTTATATATGAAAAAAATAGTATCTTGTATTAAATTTCTCATTGACAGTAACAAAGCTAATAAGATACAGAATTACTTGCTCTTAACCAGAAAGTTATGTTGGCAGTATAAATAAATTATTGTGCTCTCATGTTATGGATTATTATATGGCTCTCTGAAAAAAACTAGATGCACACAAATGGCATGAAAAGCTCTCCAGGTCACAAAGTAAAAGAAGATACATGTAATATACACAGCTATTAAGAGATTCGTATCCAATATGTTTAAAGATGTCCTAAAAACTCAATAAACAAGTTATAGAAGACACATGATTTGTAATGCCATTATATAAGCAAGCTTGTGTGTATGAAAAGAACACAAATGTTACTTATTTATGACTCTACAAACTAAAAACTTCATAAGAATATAATTATCCTAAAACAATAAATTTATAAGCATTTTTTTATAGAAAATCCCAATACAAAAACAATTGACAAAAATGTGCCATGGTACACAGCACAGAGTGATACTAGAAATGCAAATAAGAGACTGTTATTAACTGGGATTGGATAGCACGGTTGGTAATGGACAGCCCATGATGCCAAGAGGCCTCATTGACAACACATGCCTCATGACAGTTCATGGTTGTTTACGAGTTCCGTTGTAATGTGATCCAATGCTTAAAGAATTCAAATCTTGCAATGTAAGCATTACATGATGACAGATCTTTTTAGAACAGTAATTTGGACAGTGTATTTACATAATTAATTCAATTTTAAATACTTTGAGTTTATAGCATTAATTCAATTTTAGATAATTAATTTGCAATTAAGAAATCTATTTTCTGGAAGTTCCATTTATTTGGAGAAAAATAGATCCAAACTACTTTACATGAAACATGTGCTATTCCACAGATATGGAACAGCAAAACAACAAAAACAGGGGTGGGGTCAGGTGGGATGAGGTCATTCGAATTGATTGGAAGGCACTTCAATTTTCTGTATATTTTGGTGGACTTGATATGGGAAGCTTTTCGGGTTAAGAGAAGTAGAGAGGTTTGCATGTTAGAGGGTGAAGAATTCAGAACATCTGGAAAGAATCCTGTAGGAGAAAAGGGAGAGCAGAAATGAATAGTGGAACCAGCCTGGGAGACATTGATGAGGCCCTAGAAGGCTGATAACCACCCCTGTAGCCCAATCCCAATATACCCTAAGTCTTCACTGAAATTCCCTAGAATTCTTGAAATGAGTGGTAGGAACAGAGTTTTTAAGAAACTTGTGAAGCAGTTGAGTATTCTCTGCAACTTTACATAGAAGGAACAAAGGCAGCATGTGCAGATGCAGATTTAAGGGAAAGATCTTGGAAAGGAGGTACTCCTCTTCTCTCCTTATCCCAAACTTTGAAATCTTGAGTCAAGGGCTTAGAAACTCCTAGTACAGTGGAGTGTTGAGGAATTTCCTGTAGATCCCAGGGGTAAGAAGGCCCTCAGCTAACAACTGCACGATATTTATGTGTAGCTGTGTGTAAGTCCTTAGTAAAGCTCTTGATAAAAACACATCCAATTACTCTCTAAAGCAACCTCTAGAGGAGGTTTTGACATTGACAATTCCACTTTTGTATATTTACTTCTGTGTTGTTAATATTTTACAATAGTCAATGCTTTGTATGTCACAAAAATTTACGACTATATAAATGTGTGGTAACTGAAGACAACCTGAGATTGCATCACTAACTGCAAATTCCTACATTAAGGAAGTGATAGTTTCACTTCTATGAGACTGCACCTGGCCCATCCCAATAAGGAACTGTTAAGGACACTCAGGATGTTCACCCTGGAAGTAAGAGAGTCAGAGGATATTTAGCTTATTGAGGGTGAAAGTTTGAGCACTGTTTTTTGTTTGTTTAAACAAACTTACACAGTCATGGAACAACCACCAAATGATCGAATGGAATTTTCTATCACCTCCAACTATCCTTTGTGCTCCTTTGCAGGCAATTCCTCTTTTCTTAGGACCTGGATTCTTATCAATCGCTGATTCATAGTTTTGTCTTTTCTTGAATCCCATATAAACAGAATCAAACAACGTGCAGTTTTTTGTATGTGCATTGAGTTTCCATCACTTACCCATTTTGTGAAATGAATTAGTTGTTTGCTCCACTGCATGAATATACAATATGTTTTCCATTTGGGGGCAATTGTGAATGAATCGGCAATGAACATTTGAGTGTTCTTATGCAGATATTTATTTTCATTTCTTCCCTAAGGACCAATAATATTAAGAATCTTTTCATGAGCTTATTTTGTTTTTCATCTAAATATCTCTTTAGTGAATTTTCTGTTCAAAGATGAAGAGACTTCATATATTCTGGCAACAAGCAATTCATCAGATAAATCTTTTGCAAATATTTTGTCCCACTTTGTATTATGCTTTCATTTTATGTCAGTGTCATTTGAGAAGTTAGAAGGTTTAGTGCTCCAGATGTCCAAATTATCATTTTCAGTGTCCCAATGAAAATATTTTTGGCTTATACTAAGGAACTGAAGATTTTCTCCTAAGTTTTCTTTTAATAGTTTATGATCCATTTAGATTGATGATTCTGGTATGAGGTAGAGATCAAGATTCATTCCTCTCTTATGGATGCTTAATTCTTCTAGTACCACTTGTCAAAGAATAGAATTTATTTGTTGAATTAAATTGATAATGGTACTGAAAATCAACCAGCTATATTAGAGTAAGTCTATTTCTGGACCTGTCTTACTTTAATATACCTCTTTGTGCCAATACCACTCCTATCTTGATTACAAAACTTTCCAGTATCACTTCAAAGTTAGTGTAAGTCCTCCAACTTTGTTCATTCCAAAATTGTTTTGGCCTTTTAAGTACTTTGCAGTTTCATAAAAATTTGAAATATGCTTTGCTTATCAACCTCTACCCAAAAAGTCAATTAAAAAAAAAAAAACAAAAACATTAGAGTATTAGTACATAGATCTATTCAGAAATAATTGACATCTTAACAAAACAGTTTTCTGATTCATGAACTTTGTATATTTCTTCATTTATTTAGATATTCTTTAATTTTTTCAGCAATATTTTCTAATTTTCATTATCTGAGTATATGTTATATTACATTTATGTCTAAGTATTTCATACATTTGATAGTATATTGAATGGTATTTTTTAAAACTTCAATTTTTAAGCATCCATTGATACCATAAAGATTATTGGCATTGGGACTGGGGTTGTGGCTCAGTGGTAGAGCACTTGCCTAACATTTGTGAGGCCCTGGGTTCCATCCTCAACACCACATATAAATAAAGTTAAAAATTTCATTGGCAACTAAAATATATTTTTTAAAAAAAGATTATTGATACTTAGACATAGACTTTATATCTGCAACCTTGCTCAACTCACTGAGTTTTGGAAGAATTATCTGTACAAACCATGCTTCCTGTATATAAAATCAGCTAGGTTTCTTCCTAAAAAATCTGAATGATTTCATTTATTTTCTTTTCTATTGTGCTGGACCTTAATTACAGAGATTAATAGGGACAATGCCATCATTGCTCTGTTCCTGATCTTAATGGAAAATACTGGGTACTTTAGAATTAAGTGGTATGCTACCTCATCTATGGTTTTCATATGTACCCTTAGTGAAGTTAAGAAAATGCTTTCTATTCCTAGTTTTTTGACAGTTTTTATCATGAAGTTACATTTTGTCAAATTATTCATCTGTATCTACTAAGACGAATATTTTTTTCTCTGTCATTCTGATTGCATGGTTAATTACACATATTTTCAAGTGTCAATACAACCATAAATTATTGGGATAAATGATTTCATACATTTATTTATAGCTTTTTCACTCCTGTTACTAAAAGACTTGATCAGAACAATTTTAGAAGAGGATTATTTGGGGGTTCACTGTTTCAGAGGTCTCAGTCCTTAAATAGTTGGCTCCATTCCTTGGTGCTTGAGGTGAGGCAGAATCTCATGGCAGAAGAATGTGATAGAGGGGAGTGGTTCTTACGATGATTAGAGAGAGAGAGAGAGAGAGAGAGAGAGAGAGAGAGAGAGAGAGAGAGAGAATA